>NW_008624543.1:0-7498 GCF_000691845.1 Merops nubicus | reverse complement strand
CTCTTTCCCTTTTAAAATAAGCAGTCTTGCATTTTTAGGTATCCTGCCAATATGGTTGTAAGTTTAGGGTATCAATTTTTACTTCTCACTCTAAACTTGACTCATTTATTCTCCGTGAACTTGAAATCGTCTTCATAGTGTTTAGTCCCTTCTGTCTGTAAAAAATTTATGAACTGAAAAAGGTATGATGCACCACTTCATAATGCTTAACAGTAGTGTTTTTCTGAAAGACAAGAAATATTTTTTGACATATTTATTTTAAATAAAATAAGTGTCAAAATTTGTCTCCAAGAGGTCTACAAGGGTAATACTTCAGTTGTAAGGGAGTCAGAAGGGTTATTTTTACTTGGATCATTTCAGGGATCTGGTTTATTTCACAGCCCAACATCTAGTTGTGTCAGCATGACAAGGGGGAGGCAAACTGTGAAGTGGGGAGTGGGAAGGAGGAAATAGAAAGTCTCTTCATTGCTAGTTCCTCTGTATCATTTTATGACAACTTGCATCCCTCCCCAATATTCTTTCACCATGCCCCTTCAACTCCAAAACAAGGGTCCCTTTTCACAAAATGAACAGCTGGATTAACCAGGGAGGGCAAGTTAGAGCCTGGGCTCTATGCTTTACAGTCAGGATGCAGTCTCTACAAGTGATACGTGCTTTTTCATAGCCCTCCCCACACATCCACAAGGTCAGATAAAATTTTTCACTGGTTACTGAGAATGAAACACAAAGTAGTCAGCTGATCACGATGTAATTCAATTTTCCTCTTTAACTTTTAGCCATAAGAACAAGAAGAAAAGAAAAGCCTTCACTTTTGTGTTGCTTTGCAATGTGGTTCTCAGAAAAGTGTAGTTGAATCTCAGTCGTCAGGTATTGGTCACTGAGACTAATTTTGATGTGGCCTCAGGGTTTCTACCTCTCAAAAGTACTGATTTAATCCCTATTTGTCCTTCACAGACATTTGAAGGAGAAATTTTACAGTAAAACTCTTAAGAATGTCTTAACCAACAACATGTAGAGCAACAGTGATGAGCATCACAGAAGCCACCTGTGAAACAGTGAAAAATATCTGCTTATGGATCCCATTTTTCGCACATAGTGCAAAAACAGCTGCCTGTTACACTGCTTTTTTTTTCCTGGTAGGTTGTTTGTTTTACACTGAATACATGACTTTGGGTATCTAAAGTACTTTTACTACCACTGCTTATGGGAAGCACAGGAGAGAAAGAACTTTTCAGAAAGTAACAGCACAAAGTTTATTCCCTGTCGAAGAAATAATAAACTTGTTGGCATTTAAAGATCCTCCAGGATGGCTTTAAATGGAGCTGCAAAACATTGGAAAAACTAATTTTATCAATTGTTGATGATACTTGAAATTTATTTCAGCAAATAGAAATTCACAGGAAGATGATGCTGTCTGTGTTTCTCCATGAAAACAAAGTGTAAATATGCACATAGTTCTTTACTTTTAGAAGGCAGGCTATCAATTAATTTTGACAACTAAGTAGCTGCTCATAAGTATGCAAACATTAAGGCATTCGCTTAACTTCCTGCAAATATTTATGAGCCTACAGTTTTTCAGCTTCTTTGAATCAATGGAGAGCCTGACAAGTAATTTTTTGGAAAAAAAAAAAAAACAAAACCAAAGACTTCCTGGTGTTGCACCACTAACACATTTTTCATTTAAAACCAAATAACAATTAGACTCAACTATGAATATTTAATTACTATTTGTATTACCCCTACTTTGCTTGATTCCTTCCTTAGGTAAGTGGAACCAAATGTTGCTAATTCAAAGTTGCAACAGTATTACTGGCCCCTGCAATGCTGAGAAATGCTGATCTACGTCACCTCATCATTTTCCAAACCTAGTGCTTGTGATTCACCATGAAAATTATTCAAAGAGTTTTCCCATAATAACTTCCACAAGCTAGCAACGTTATCACAATAGCAACAAAACCAGCTAGATCCGTTCTGATTCCTATTGCTATACTCTACACATATGCTATATATAGATACACTGTCTGACATTTCCAGCATGATGCAACGTAAGTGGCTCAACTGGATCCATGTTCTCCTGTGGCAGGTGAAGTGCACTCTGCTAAATGATCTGCACTTGCTATCAACTGACAACACAGGGATGTGGTCATATGGCATATCATGGAAAGGATATTATTCACTTCCTACCCTCCCAAAACACAGTGGAAAAGACATGTAGGGGAGCTTAGTACCTCAATGCATAGAGAAAGCCCTTGGGAATGAGAGCTTAACACCAACAAACCTGTACACAGCCCAGATAGAACAGGAGACAAGTAGAGATGAGGACACAGATGCAGTCCGGTCAAGGCAAGACCAGTCCATGACTGAGCTGTTGGCAAGAGTGCATCACTTCTCTTCCTCATAAAACTAACAAGCTCTTCTCTGACTCATGCTGTTACAAGCAGCTTTTTGATTCCTTGCAGACTAAGATTCTGCTGTGTGTCTTCTCTAGTGGTTAGAGTTCTTCGGTAACTATAACTGAGATTTGGATCTGAACACATATGTGTAGCAATGTGTTTTTAATGACTTTACACCATGCATCTATAAAAGTTGAAAATGCTATATTAGCGTATGAATGACCATTCCTGTTTTTCATTAACCCCTTTTATTTCTTAAACTACAGCTTGATCCACAGTCTACTAAGGTCAGTAAGGGTCTTCCACTGGCATCAGAAGGCTTTGGATCAGTGTGTCAGTTCCTCACGACAAAGCCTCTATCCTTTGAATTTATCAGTGCATGGTAGCATTGTGCCTTTTATAATTTACATCAGTAGTGCTCAGTAAACAAAGTGAGTTTGCTGGGTCAGGGACAGTCTGTTTTGAGTTCATAAATGGTCTTAGCTGCACAGAGGAAACCTTGCTCAGATCACGGTTCTATGAATACAGCTAATAAGTGAAATTCAGACTCTGAAACTATGCAATAAATTTCTGTTCCGGGGAACTAAGAGAATCCAGCAAGAATGGATTCTCAAGTACTGAGGTGAACAACATTTCTAAAATACACCAGCATGTAAGCTTTTGCTGAGTAAACTATAAACTTCCACGCTATTGCAGAATGACTGTCAGTTCCTGCCTCATAAAATCTAAATGCAACTTTTTTCAAAGAGTTAATCAAAGTACACCACCAAGAATAAGTCATTTCAAGAATTACCATCAACGAACTCATTTGAACCCAGCCCAGCTGCTGCCTGCAGCTTCAAACAGATGCACCACTCGTTCCAGGCACTCTCCCGCTCCTTGTTGTCCATCACACCTCTCTGGAAAATGGGGAGAGCAAATGTTACAGCTAGAGAGAAGTCTGCAGAAAAGTTGTCACCAAAGATGTGCTTTTCTTTTTTCAATGTGGTAATTTTCTTTTCACTTTTACAGAAAGAGGCCGGTACATTCTTCGGCAGGCTTGTGCTTCTGCCTTGTTTTTAGATCACCTATGGTTGAGGGACATGGATATTACACTGAACTAGTAGTTTTGGGGATTTTTATTTACAAAATCTCTTTTTGTTTTGGACATTTTTTATTAAATGAAAATCTCTATGCACATAGACAAGCTGTAGTAAATTGCAATAGGAAAGTAACTTTCTGTCACTTGTTTTTTAATATGCCTTCATTTTTTAAAAAAATGTGTTATGAAAAGAGCTGCAAAACCAACTATTGTTTACAAAGAAAATAAATTGTAATTGATTCCTACAACAGAGTAACAATTCTTTAGAATTTGTACTATTCAGTAGAAGTTTATTAGTGTAACAACAGCACATCCTGTCAATCAAACCATAACGGTGTCAAAGCTTTTTGTTGTAAAACAGACAAAGGGTGGAGGATTTACATAAAGGGACAAGAACGCAACTCACAAATCAAAATTATTCTGGATAATTAAATACGAAGGTGTTAAAGTACGCTAAAAGAGAGTCAAGACAGTATAAAATAGTTTTGAGCTAAAGAAAGCATAAATCACACCAACTTGCCCTAGAATTTGACCCAAGCCCTGTTTAAGGTACAGTACTGTATAAAGGCATGTCAGCTACCACAGGCTCTCAGTTTGTTGGACCTTTTAATTAAGGGGATTCTGTCAAGGTGTTTTTCTTAGAAGGATATTGTATACAAAACAACTAGAGATGGGTGAACTCATTTTACCACACACCAAGCCTATTCAAAGACAATTTCTGATCATGAAATATTATTAGCTTCATATTCTTTGCAGAAGATGATCACATAGAATAATATCTAAAATAAGGGAAATAGAAGAGAAAAAAGCAGCATATGAAAACAAATACAAAGATAGCACGAAGAATGGATTAGATAATACAGAGGATGTGAAAGGAATACTAGTAATACCTTCTACTCATGGTCCAAAGAAATATTTGGCACATTAGGTAGCTGTGTGCTTTTTCCTACCTGCTAAATTGTGGCACAGTCTGAATTCTTACTCTGGAAAAAAAAAAAAAAAGGCTTGAGTTACATTAAAGAAATGTCTGCAAAGTCAAGCTGGCTCTGCAAAACCTGTGGACCATAAGAATAACCTGAGATGTTCACAGACATTGAGTTTGCTCAAGACGAATGATAATCCCTTGTGAAATGCAAACTAAAATTTGTTTGCCTATCAAAACAAGGCCTTTTTCTTATCCCCCTTCACATTCACAGACACAGGCATGTGTTGGCTTGCTATTGTAGTTCATGAATGTGGGTCTGTATTTCTGTGAAATTAGCGTTACCCATTTCATTTGACAAATTGTAAAATTATATGTAATGCTGACAGACTTGGAAAATTAATAGAAATTAAAAGGAGATAAACGTAGCTTTACAAAGCTTTGTTCTCTTAAATAGTTCTTTCACTCTGAAGGGCTACATAATTACACTAAGCCATATGTGTATCTTTTTTTTCTTTAGTATATATTCCTGAAACTGGACCAGTGCTAATAGCGCCGCTCAGGAGAATGACATCTATCATCCAAAAAGTTCTCATTATAGCTTACTCTATCAGTTCAATGACAAAAAAAATAAAAAGAAAATCTGCTGTAAATTAGTCTTTCCAATTAATGCTTTAGCCAAACTTAAAATAATATTCTAAGGTCTGATCATAAAAGTGTGGGATTATGCAAAAGCCAGCCACACTAGATGCCACTTCTCCTTTACCTGGAGACCTACAATTATACTGTTCCCACACAGCACAAGACGGGCAGAATTTGAAAACACATCCCATAGCACGTAAATCACGATATAAAGCAAACACTCCATAGGTTATGGGTTTTAGTACTTTGGCATCAAGATTTCTTATGCCGATTGGTAGCTTTTTATGTTCTTCACTGGTCTTTTAATAACAAGCTATTTGATCTTTCTATCTAATTGCTCTCCTGCTAATAATTACACAGGGTTTGGAAAGCTCTAATTCTTAACTGTGCATATGGGAGGATGTATAGTTATGACATCCCTGTAAAATCTTCGTGAGAAAGACGTGACCCAGGGCAGCGAGGAAACTCTCGCGGAAGAGCTGACGAGCTGGGCACAGTGCCATGGTGACGTAGCTGCCCTGTGCCAGCTTGCTGTGCCGGCCTGGGTGGTCGCCATCCCTCAGAGCCAGAAATCCTCCCCAGAACCCTTTGCCTGAGGGTGGCAGGAGCAGTTCTAGTTCTAGTGCTTTTATGGGCTCCATTTTAACTATGTCAGAGTGTGTCACAGTCTTTTGGTCACTTGCTGTCTCAGGCAGTGAAGCTGCTTTTTGCAGGTGGTGGGCTGAGGCTCCATGGGGCTTGCAAGACTTCCTGAGCTTCGCTAAGCAGGGACTTGAAGACCGTGTCTCTGTGTATCACACATGGGAATGATAGGAACATTCTTCCTATTACTGTGACTTTTGACAGTTCAACCATGGTGGAGAATAGCAGACATTTTGTCTTGGGAAGGCTGGCTGAAGACTGCTCTCTTTCTGCTGAGTCCAGCAGCTCCATGAGGCAATGAAACGGATACAAATGTTTTGTGGACAATTGCTCTTTTTTTTTTTTTTATTCATAAGCATTTCTTTAGGCTTGGCTGCTTCTGTTATTCCCTTACTAAGCAGCTCCACAAACACTTGCACAAGCATGATGGAGGGCAGGGACTGATATGGTCTTTAAATCATATGCAGGAAGGGAGAGGTAGGAACATGTCTGACTTGTTTTATTTCTAGAGTAATATGATGGAATAACAAGATTCTCTTGTTCTTGTTTAGCCATGCTGGCTGTTGCATAGGGCAAGGTAAAAGTGGAGAGGGAAGTAGAAACTTAATTTCTTGACCTTCTCCCTGTCTGCACAGGAAGCTCAAGTTCCTGGTAGGCAGCTTCTGCTGCCCACTCACTCCCATGGCCTGTGGCATGGCTGAATGGCAGGGAGGCAGTGACTGTTCCATTTGCCACTGGACATAATTAAAATCTTGTCAACTGTGTGGAAGAACATATTCATTTTGGCTGCTTATGGAAGGGAGGATCTAAGGAGGAAGAAAAGGCCAAGGTGGACATAAATGTCAAAATTATTGATAATCACCTGTTTCAATCATGGTCTTGTTTGAAGACACAGGGTCTGTGAGTCTCCTGCGTTAGCTGTGCAGTGCGTAGGGAGCTTGAAAACCGGATCTGGCAGGGTACTGGACTGCAACACTCTAGAGAAGCATGGGGCATGATTTTCCCATTTTACCATAGCTTTATGCTTTTCAATTCACTATGTGAAAATCGGGGCTGTCAGCACTCAGGTGCACTCAGGAGTGGGTTGGTTTCTGTTTCCTTTCTGCAAGCGGCTCAGGGGTTTGCATGCTGGCCCTTGCTCTGAGGAGAGATAAACAGCAAGAGGGGAGCTCCAGGTGCTTCTCTTCCTGCCCCCTTCCTCTCAGCCCCTCCATGCACCCACTGCTTGTTACTGGTAAAAAAAAAAACAAACAACAACCCCCCCCCCCAAAAAAGCAACAAAAATGCCCCAAAGTCAATCCCTTTCAGCAGATTAAACTCTTCTTGACTGAGCCATTCTTGAGGTGTTATTTCCCCTCACAGTTAAAATATGTCAACGGAGTTGCTACTCACTCTTTATGCAATATGTGCTACCTATTTCATAACTGTGTTCTACGGCATCAAACATATTTCACCTAACAAATTCCTTTTCCTTTGCTCTGAGTGGTCTTTTCTGAGCCAAGGCGAACCCTTCTCTGGTCCCCAGACAGGGGCAGAAAGGCCATGGGGGTTTTTCCCCTGGCCTGTGCAGCTCGCAGCTGTGTGATGTCCCCTCGCAGCATACCTGGGACGGCCGCAGGTGATCAGCCCGGCAACACGGGGCCTGCTGCGAGCAATCCAAAAGAAGGGACGGTGCAGGGATGGGGCTAGTGAGAGCTCTGTCCTCCTCTCAGACTGGCAGTGACAGTGCCACCAGGAGCCATGAGCTTCACCCGAGGACCATGCTACCTTCTCCCACCCGAGTAACAGCGGTTGGCGCCGCGCTGCTCCGCCCTCCCG
>NW_008624542.1:1593-1863 GCF_000691845.1 Merops nubicus | reverse complement strand
TGTCCTCCATGTGCCTCAGCATTTCTGGGAAGAAATATCATGATGAAATTAGAATAAAATATGAGCTAAGATATTTCTTTCTGTGTTTTGGTGATGATTAGTGAGAGATAATGGACAGACATCAAACCTTCTGTTCCAGTTATCACCAGCATCACTCCATGCCCTATTTTAGTCATTAATATCACACACTTTGATAAGTATGAGCAGAATTACCGTTATTCCTGTCAGAGAGGAGCTTACTTCTTTCCCTCCTTCCCTCAATGTTTCCCT
>NW_008624542.1:0-1581 GCF_000691845.1 Merops nubicus | reverse complement strand
CATGCATGGACTTTTTGTAAAATAATCTCGATGAAAGCAGTATGAAGAACTTAGAAAATAACTAAATGTTAGAGGAAATAACCAAACACATCCAAAGGAGTGAGTTATTGTTATGTATGATCCTTGTCACAGGAAGAATACATGGCGAGTACAGAAAGCTATTAACTGACAATATCCAAGCTAAAAGTTAATGCTTTCCCCCTCACCACCTGCCTTCACTAAAAAGTACAGTTGTGGAATGATTGGTGGCCAGCAAAACTGACAGATATGATGAAAGGACTGTATAGACATAATAATGAAAAAAAGTCAATAGTTAATTAGAGAGTACTTGAAAAAACTAGCTGTTAATGAGATAGAAGTAATGACAATCATGCTGGGAGAGGAAAGGAAACGAGTTAAGTGAGTGAGCCAGAGGTTTATAGGTCAAGCTATTTAGCTTTGATTCCTAGAAAGTCTGGAAATATTAATCAAGTAAATCATTCATATTCATCTGAAAGATAAGAAGGTAGAAGGATTAGTTAGATGAGTTTGGAAAAATTGTTTAACCCTTTTTTGCGTGTGAAGGCAGGTGTCTCACTCCCCACAGGACTGACATCTGGCCATGATACGATCTCTTACGACATTTTCAGAGGCAAGCCAAGAAAACATGGGTTTCCAGACACATGTAGATTAGGCCACAACTTACTTGTTTTAACTGGGGTAGCAAATTGTGTGGTATACAAAATTGTGCATCACAGAAAAAAAAATATGATTGGCTTAATGTCAAACGGTAGAATGAGGAATTTATTATGCAGAGTTTTCTGGAGTTCTGTCAGGAATAATATGAATATAAATGATCCTGACTTTGGGAGTGACTGTAGGATTTCTGCTTCTCAACTTGCTTTTTGTGATACTGTAGTTATTGACATTCTTAACTACAAGAATGCCTGTGCATTTTAAAATAAATCCTTTTGAGGGATTATTTTCAGGGAAATCTTGTGTGTATTATATAGACAAGGTAAATAACATTTTCCTTCTAAATTTTAAGAAGAAACAGTTCCTTTCATCAATTTTCCTATATTTATAAATACAAACCATGAAAGGTGCTAAACTTGCTTGCTTGCTTTAATTCTGAACACTTACTATCTAGTATGACTGATCAGGAAGGATTAATTATGCTAGGGTTCTTTTTTTCTCTTAATGATGTCTTTATACACTCTAATTGCTGTAATATCATATTAGCAATTGGGCATCATTCAGGTGACAACACAGAATATATATGAACTCTCTATAAAATATTCTAGCAATATATTCTGCAAATATGCTCCAGTATTAGTGCATGCTAAGATTTGGCTGACATCTTTTGTGTAGATATTTTCATTTTCTTTCTTACTCCTTCACAGAAAATTTTTTTTTTTTTTTTTTTCCCTCCCAAAAAAAAAAAAAAAAAAAAAAAAAAAAAAAAAAAAAAACCTTTCTGAGTATTATTTTGATTTTGCTTGGAAATTAGGTCTTCTTTTTCCAAAATTATTTAATGTTTTCATATGAGCTTACTATTATTACCACAACCATAGGAAATGAGAAAATCAACAGACTGCACTG
>NW_008624541.1:5717-6137 GCF_000691845.1 Merops nubicus | reverse complement strand
CTCTGCCTCTTCCTGCTCTCTCTGCTATTTCCACTTTCCAGTCTGGGGCGTGGAAGGGTCGGGTCCTCTCTTCCCCTCGGCTTTGCAGACTCTCCTCTTGTCCCAGGCAAGAGGGGAGAAAGTGGGTGCATGGAGGACGTGGCCAAGCTCTGGGCAGCCTGTGGAAGGAGGGCAAAGTTGTGGGAGCTCCTGGCAAGGTCTCCCTGCTGAGCGGGAGCCAAGACACTCGGTGACTCAGAGCTGGGTGTACCAGGGGCACCGCTCGCCCTGCTGGCAGCCTCCTGGGCTATGCTCCACCGCCCGGCTATGCTCCTCGTCCTGCCAAGCCAGGGCGAGCACTGGATTTAACTGGGGCACGTTGGGATGCCTGGTTCCATTCTTTGGCTGCCTGGATGGGGGTCTAGGCTTCTTGGAGCTGAG
>NW_008624541.1:0-5637 GCF_000691845.1 Merops nubicus | reverse complement strand
TGCAAGGTGGATCCTCAGCATGTTACATAGAATCATAGAATGGTTTGGGTTGGAAGGGACCTTAAAGATCATCTAGTTCTAATAACCCCCGTGCCATGGGCAGGGACACCTCCTACTAGACCAGGTTGCTCAAAGACCCATTTAATGTGGTCTTGAACACTTCCAGGGATGGGGCATCCACAGCTTCCCTGGGCAACCTGTGCCAATGTCTCACCACCCACACTGTTAAGAACTTCTTCCTAATGTCTGATCTAAACATACTCTCAGTTTGAAACTGCCGCCCCTCATCTCATCTCATCCCTATGCTCACTGATGAAGAGCCTCTCTCCAGCTTTTCTGTAGTCCTCCTTGAAGTACTACAAGGTTGCTATAAGGTCTCTCTTATATGGGCCAATCCAGCCCACAAGAAAGGAGTGATGTCTGCTCTCAGTCATGGGTTAGTTAAACAGTCTGGTCTCACCATACTCATGGCTTTTAGGAATGTTCAGACAGCATCCAGGCTGTCAGCAGGGAACATCTGTGCCTCTTCATGTTCTCCTTGGCCAGGACTCAGCGTCTTGTAGACAAAATTCTTGAGCAAGTCACTGGCTTCTTAGCAAGGTGCTTGGATGAGCTGTGCGGAAAATGCTGCCAAGGTTCTGTGGGCCAGGTGGGTCCAGCAGCATTGCAGCCCTTCCCCGTGCCGACTCCTGTTGTCCTGAGCTCCCTGGGTTGCTGTCCCAGGCCCTTGCTGGGAAGGTGCAGGTATTCTGATGCTTCACAAGGTGTGTAGCCATGGGGATCTTCTTTCTGCTCCCTGGGCAGGCTGATGTTTTGATCTCCAAACACTCAGGAAGCTCTCTAGGGTTCAGACTTAATTGGTGAGCAGCAGATCCCAATGAGGAAGAAGCTGAGTCCTGAGTCAGAAAGAAAGGCATCATGGCAAGAGTTCCTCATGGCTGGAGCTGCTATGTAGCTCCCTCCATGCCCACAAAGGTAGGCAGAAAATTCTATTGGTGCATCCAGAAGAGCTCAAGAAGCTCCTGATTACTCCAGGAACCTCTTGGCAGGCTCCCTTCCCACCCTGCAGCGGCTGCTTGCGCCAGGAGAGGTAGAGCAGGGTTGTCACCAACCCCGGGCTCCTCTTCCTGCCTCCTGCTTGTCAAACCTGGCCTGGGGCTTCTGCCCAGGCACTCGTAACCTTATCTCTCCCTCACTCCTGGTTCTTGATGCAGCTTGTGGTGGGGAGAGGGGCTCCTGGGGCTGAGCAGTAGGGCTTTGCCACCACAGTCTTGGTTGCTCTATTCATTTCACAGTAGCTGTGGCAGCTTGCCCCACCCTGCTCATTTCTACCCCTGTCCAGATCCAAGCCCTTTGCTAGCAGTGAAGTCCTCCTGGGCTCTCCCTGCCTCCCTGCCCTCTGGGGTGGGACTGTGATAGATTGTTCCCATCGCACCACTTGGCCCATGGAGCCCATCCCATCCCCACGTGCTGCTTTCCTGTTCCCTTGCTGTGCTCCAGCCCCTGCACTGGCAGCTGGCTCCCAGCTGAGGAGCAGCAAAAGCTGCTGTGGCCGGACGTGACCTGAACCTGGGCTTTATTTAGTGCCTTGATTTATAGAGGAGTTATTTTAAAAGCCTGTTTCTTTTTCTGGAGGTGTGGTGCAGCGGTGGCAGCAAGCTGGAGTTCACAGGTCCTCCCGTGGTGTTGACAAAGACGCGTTTCAGTCCCAAGACAACGTTTTGCTTGGGAAGATGCTCTCTGCCTTGATTGGAAAGTGCTCCTCTTTGCCTTTTCGTTGGGTCGCCAAAAAGGAGCAAGTGGCCAGGAGTTTTCCCATGAGGGCGATGTGGCAATGCTGTTGGAGGCAGGGAAGCCTGAAATTTCCAGTCCCTGGAAGAGGCTGCTTTCTTCAGCAGGCTCCTGTGCTGGGCTCTGCCAGCTCTTGGGGGCTGCTGTGGGCTGGCTGAGGTGGGTGTGCTGGGGCAGGAGTGCTCTGTCCTTAGATCCTTGCTCTGTTTGGTTTGTTCTTCTCCTCTCCAGGTGCTGTCCCCTCATCCTGAGTCACAGAGGTTTCTCCTTGTGCCTGCTTGAGCTGAGGGATGTGGTTGGTAGGTAGGATAAGCTCTAGACTTCAGGTTTCTCAGCCTCTGGAGCACAAGGTGCTGGCCCCTAGTCTGGCTGTCTCAGGCTGGTTTCTATGAGTTCCCTGTGGCTCCAAACCACAGCTCCTCCACCTGGGTGGCAGCAAGTTAGATGTACAGGGCTGGCCAGCTGCACCCCAGCATTGAAGAGGACCACGTGGCCTCTTGCAGCCCTTGCTGAGGCTCTTTCCTCAGGACATTCTTGCAACCTAAAGTTAATTAGTACGAATAAGCAGCTCCATCCCTAGGACTGTGAGCTGGTTTAATGAGTCCATGATCAGAGGTGAATCTGCTGCTGTTGTGGGCTCCAAGCTCTGCCGTGTTTCACCCACTGTGTTTCAAGGTGACTTCTGAGGCTCTGTGTTGTTTCACCCTCCTCCTGGGCAGGACCCATGCATGGGTGACCTCCACACTCATCTGCAGCACGTGGAGGCTGCATCCACCCTTGTTCCATAGGTGCTCAGAGATGCTGGTGCCACAGTTGTGTGCAACGAGGTGGGAATTTGCTCCTTGTTTGGGGCTTTGCGTGTGGAATTAGCAGAGAGATTGGTGAAAACGTCTCTTCTTTCTGGAGGAAGATCTCTTTCTCTTCTTTTAGAAATGGCAGGAATTGACTCCTCTACCCCTTCAAAGCCTGCACAACTATGGTGGCCTCACGGCGTAGTTTAACCAGAGAGAGATAAAGCCTCTCTCCTGAGGAGTGCCATGGAAAAGGCTATGGGAATTCTGGATTTTACTAAAGGAAGGATAATATACAACTTAGCTGATTTTAACCAAATAAAGGATTTTTGAGTCTGTGCCAAGGTTAATAACTGTCTGGTGAAGGCTGTGCTAAGGCAGCAGGAATGGTGTGAGAACCTGAGTGCCCTGCACTGGCTCGTGCAAATATTTTGACTTCTTTGTTTTGTCTGCAGTAGTAAACTTAACCAATTTCGTTTAGGGAGGGGCGGATATCTGAAAGAACTTTGCTCAAGCAGGGGAAGAGGTAGGGGGTTAGAAGACAGCACAGAATCCCTCCCAACTGGTTTTGACTGAGATTTTGAACTTGTGGACTGTGGCCACAGCGGTCAGTGGGAAATTGTTGTCACACGAACACTGCTGTGACAGTGCCCCAGTGCCTGGCTGGGCTCCCCGTGGTGGCTGGTGCTGGCGGGAGAGCCCCTGTGTCAAGGCCAGTTCTGTCTGACAAGGGCACAGCCGCTTGCTGGGACAGGTTGGTGTCAGCAGAGGTTACTGGAGCTGCTCTTGCCTTCAGCTGCCTGCGCTTGGCCTCTCTCCGTCATTGCACAAGAGCGTGGGAGAGGAACGAGGTGTAATGTTCAGGCCATTATGTCAATATTTAGCAATATCGGGGGATGTCTAATGGTGAGAAGCTTCGTGTTGGGCTTGATACCCGTTTCCCAACCCTGCGGCCCCCTCTGTGCCTTTTTTAGCAGGTCCAGGATACCATGTAAAGGGAATGTTGCTTATTTAGCCTGTCCTATGGGGCTGTACAACTCATCCTGAAGCTCCTACCAGTCTGCTTTCTCTTCTTGTATTTCCTGAATTCTGCTGAGTCCTCCCCTCAGGGCGTGCGTGGGGGTGGTCCTGACCAGAACCGTGCAGAGAGCTGCAGGCTGTCAGCTCTCAGCAGTTTTCTCTTGACCTCCACGTTCTCTTGTAGATGATTTTTCTCTGAAGACCTGTTCTGCAGAGAAGGAATCGCCTGGAAACTTCCAGGCTTTCCATTTCTATGAATGGAATAAAACCTGGGGGTTTATATCATTCTCTTCTGAGTGGAAAGAAGCTTGTTTAAACCAGCTTTCTCCTCACATTTAGGACTGGAGTGCTTGCTTCTAGCATTTGACACTTGGAAGTGAGCACACATGCCTCCTGCTTTTTGAGTCTTTGGGTTAAGAATAGGAAAAATAGCTCCTTAACGTCTGTTTGTCTGGTTGCATTGACCTTGAGGGGTATCACAGGAGGCAGCTGGTCTCTCAGAAGAACGGTGAACACTTTAGGAGCCTGCTGACATCAGGAGGGACAGCAGTGGAGTGGTGCCAGGCCATGGGCAGCGTGTGGTTTGCCTGTCACCCGTGTGCTGCCGGCTGGGTGCAGGCAGGGCTCATGGAGGCATTGCCTGGGCATCCTCATCTCCCTGCTGCGATCCCACAGGCTCTGCAGCAGAGCGGAGAGTTCCTGATGTGCTTCAGAAGGAAGGATTTGTGGTCAGGCAGTGTGAGGTGGGAAGGCTGGCACGAGGAGCATTACCTGTGCTCTGGCTGCAGGTCAGTTCAGGCTCACTGTGAGACTGGTGCGTTTTCTTAAGCCTGGGGAGGTCTCTGGAGGGTGAACGTGTACTCCCTGGGAGTGGAAGAGGCTAAAGGGTTTGCTTCCTCCTGATCCCTTCGTCCTCCAGCTCCCCACTGGCAGAGTAAGCTGTCGTGGCACTGCTTTGTTTAACTTCCTCTCACTGTCTTGCTGTGGCATTGAGGTGTGTTTTCAGGCATGTCCATGCAGCTGTTCCTGTTCTGCAGGAGGCTGTGGGGCTTCTGGGCCAGTGGCTGAAATGCTTTTCTTGTCTCCAGTGAAAGGAGGTGGATTTACATGAGATGAGGATCTGGCCAGACACCTGAGTAAACTTTCATTTGGTTTTGCAGCAAAACTCACTCCCAGTGGCTGTAACTTAACCAGAGGGGTCATCTCTAAAATAGAAAGGAAAGGCGAGTTCCTGATTCTCTCTCCAGATGTGGATAGGTTTATTATTTAATTATTATTTTTTGGCAAGCTCTCTTGATTAACACCCATGTGATAGATAAATCAGAATTTGGCCTCTAGCACTGGAACTGGCCCTGACCCTGCGTGCTGGCTCTGGCTGGAAGGCTCTCCCAAAGGAAGCTGGAAGTGGTGAAGCCATCTCCTCTGCTCTCCAGGCAGGGAATGGGCACCCTACGTACCGATGTGTGTGCTCAGGACCCAAAGGCCACCCTGCTCATGCAGTCTGCGGATCCTGGTTTGAGGAATCTCTCACTGCAGAAAATTCCTGGCTGCTGGAATGAGCCTTTCATGCGAAGCAAAGAGCTTTTAGTAATGAGGAATTGTACCAGTGAGTGGCTTTGCCCTGTGCCAAGCAGCTCCAGCAGCTTACCCTGCATGGGCACCTCAGGCTGAGGAGCTGCAGCCCAACTTCAGCTCCCCTTAGCTCAAGACGAAGCCTAACCCTGGGGCTTTAACTGCCCCAAGTGCTGGCCAGCATCTCCAGCCCAGGGTCTCCAAAACATGAGGCCCAGGGACCCGTGCACCCCACGATACTCCGGCTGGCTGGCACGCGCTCACGTGCTGCGGTAATGGTTTAATAACCGCCCCACCCAGCGCAGCCAGGAGCAGGACTTGCTGCGTAAGCAGAAGCTGGGAAATCTCCCTGCAGCTCGCTGCGAGCGCTCCGCTCGCCTTTCGGGAGAGCTTTTTTATTTTGCGTCTGTGTGTTGACCTAGAGTCACCGGTGCCAAAAGGCTGCGGGAAGGACAGCGAGCGC
>NW_008624540.1:0-21330 GCF_000691845.1 Merops nubicus | reverse complement strand
GACAGAATTCTTCTGTTTTTCCACTCTAGTTTCAGATCAACACATTTATCTCTTTCGCTTGCCCCTCTAATTGTTGTGCAACAGCAGCATGTGTCTTGAATCAATGCCAGAGAAGTGGTACATGCATTTCCATGGCAAGTTAAGCAACCCTCTGACATCTAACTACAAAATACTTTTATCCATAAAGGACAAAAAGATACCAAATAAAATATTTAGATGGCACAAGTCCTTTATGCTGACAGTCTAAAATTAAAAATTGAAAATCTAGATTAGCTGCAAGAACATGCCCACAGATATGACTAGTTAAAGAGGGCATAGCCTCATCTTGGTTTTATAGAACAATTACTGTCATACAGTCACTAGCACAAATGACAGCCATAGCTATCATTTTTTAGACAGAAGTTACTAATTTTGGAATCTTCTCATTTACTTTACAGCACTCAGAGGACGAAGGGTAATTCACAAGGTTACAGCAAACTGCCCACATCTTGAATGTAAAGCATGTAAATGCCTGTTTAATTAGCAACACATTTTTGCCCCTGCTCATCTGACTTCCCATAGCCTGCTACAGGTTTTGACAGGTTTTCATAACAATAAATTGCAGTAAATGAATTTAAGTCCTGAAGGCCTTTTAGCTGCACTGTAGGAAAGCATAAATGATGTCTTAACTAATTTTATGATTTATTGTTCTCACAACTTTACTCAACTTGTGATGCAGAAGAACTCATTTTTCTGTTTGGCAGATAGCTATGTCAACCCTTTTGATAGGTACTATTACCATCACATAAATGTTTGTGAAAATAAGTGTAGTTTCACTCTGATACTTACCTCAGCACTTCACTTTTATTACAAGCCCAAGATCTGTCACTAACAAAAATTGATGCACTTACCAATTATAAGACAAGATATTGCTTGTCTGCCACTAGCATTGTATTCATTTTTCTTCCCCAAAAGTTCATCTTTAAGCAAGTGCAAATTCATGGTTTAAATTACTGTCTTGACACATCTGTTGCTTTATAAATTCTTACAAAGAACAATTTCCACAAGCTTTAGGAGACAAAAGATCAATATTAACCATCACTGGGGGCATTGTACTGATCTGAATTTAACAAGAACTGTGTGAACCTAAATGGACTTAAATCTTCCTGTATGAAAGATGTTCTCAGCAGGCGTTCAGGTTAGGAATAATCTTAAGTGAATAACTCCACTTAAAACTAGTAAGATGTTTTTAGGTGTCAGGATTCAACAGCTGAATTTTAGGGTAAGACTTTCTAAACCTTAACTTTTTGGTTTGAAATTGAAGACTTTCAGTATTTGGTGAAAGTAGGTTTATGTCAGTGATCAGCACCGCCTGATTTTCAACCTCCATCCTCCAGTGCTGGTACAGTTAGCTTACAGATCGAACTTAGACTGTGAGCCTAACTTTGCATTAATCCTTGCAGAATTTAGAACACTTCAAGAAAATTTTAATCTCGGTGAGCAAGTACCGATTCCCACAGGGCTACCTGAAAAGGTAAGGATAAAGAGTGCAGTACAGGTGGTCCAGATTTCTTCCCTGTCCTCACACTCAACAGTGGATGCACATGCTTTCAAAACCTGTTGTCAGGTGTTCTAATGACACAGAGCTTTCTCTCTTGGCTATATCAGAATAAATTGTATATGGAGACATGTGGGCAGATCTTAAGGTAATAATAAAAAGCTGATAGCTTTCCAGACTTGCACTGGAAATAAATGAATACAGCAACAGAACTGATTCTGAAGTACGCTGACACTTGAAGCATCTACATTTATTTGCATTATTTCTGAACATATATGTACATCTTCAAGAATTTCATACCTGCTTGGTATTTTTCAATGTGATTGGCTTCTCACATGCCAAAATACAATTATTTGTGGGTGATCTAGGTGATCATGTTTCTTGCCAACCTATGTGCTTCCTGAAGAAGTCTACAGAGATGAAATCTGGCAGACACTTCAGAACTAGGCCTCTAGTGGTCATCCAGATTCCAGGACTGACTAGATCATCCATATTCAAGATTCTTCATAACTTAACACTAAATATCAATGCCTAGAAATTCTGGCAACTATTGTAATCCCACTTTTGTGACAAAGAAAGCAAAAAGGAAAAGAGCGCTCTGTGCACTGCCATTTGCTTTACGCTTGAGGCTTAGCCATCATCTCCCACAGCAAAGCCTCATTGCTGTCTCTTACTAAGAAATAGGTACAAATTTTTGAAGACCACTGGCACAATGTGTGGTATAGTCAGAAAGCCTTTTTCAGCAGCTGGAGAATACTTTTAGACTATAAGCTGCTAGAATAGCCTTTGAACTCATAGGAGTGGGAACAAACCTAGTTAATCTCATAATGCAGGGAAACCAAACCAGTGCAAAGCCACTTTCCCCTTCTATCCTGCCTTGTTCAACTGCACTCAGAGTTTTGGGCCTTCATTATGCACAGGAGAAAATAAAACTTTTCTATTACGCCTTCTAGGTACCTTAAAAGCCACAAAACCATCCTCAATCCCCACAGTCTCAGAACGTGTTTTCTAAAGGAATGGGTTAGTTGTGTTCTCTCTCTAGGGCTTTGATACAATGCAGTCAGAGCAGAGCTTGACTGTAGAACAGTCCTCTTGGAGTGTATTCTACTTCAACCAAATCCATCCCAGCTTCCCAGAGTTGTTAGGAAAAAAGACTTGCAGTAAATCAGGCAGGTTGTTTTCTCAGGAGGCAATAAGTGTTTTATAAAGACAGTAAGTTTTATCACTCACAGGCATGAAAGTTTCAGTGCATCCTTTTTTAGTCAAATGAATATAACCAAATTAGCAAGTAGTACATTGTTTTGATTAAGCAATTTGCTATTTTAAAAGCTGTACTTAACAAGGGTTATATACTGAAGATACAGATATGTTAACTGCTTGTTTACTTTTTCAAACCAATTTTGAAAACTTTCTTGTCTTCCACTTAGCTCAGAGGTTGGTGTGAGCCACCTACCAACTGATGAGAGAGATCAAGAAATTAAAGAATTACATAGGACAGCTAAAAGGCCTATATTCACTATCATCACTTTATGACATTCTCTAAAAATAAAGGAAGCATCTAATCATTTAAAATTCAACTGTTTTAGTTTGTGTCTTTTTTTTTATACAAAAAATGTGTTAAATTCACCATATGCACATGCAAGCCACTGTACTAAGTGGGTAATTAAGTGCTTTATGCTAGGTTCTGCAAGGTCAGACAAAGAATTTTGCCTTCCTAGTTGCTTTGCAATCTATCCTGTTTCACCCTGTCATAAACACCTGCTGTTCTGACAACTGTATGTAAGGTGGACTAAAATATCATGACATTGGTCTTAAGCTGGAACTGGAGCTGGCCCCAGGGAAAATACCTCACTAGAATTCTTCATTGGAAGCAGAAGAGTTAGTGAGGAGATAGGGACAGAAGGTAGCACTGTCTGAACTTGGGCTTTTCGTTCAGATGTAGGTCAGGAGACATCATCTGAGGGGCTGCAGAGAAGTGAGACTAGGGGAAACTGCAGACTGAATCTACTCCCAGATTGCTATCTGAAGAAGCTACTCTGCAGTGCAGGGAAGGTCAGGAGACAGGGCTCCTAGCAGAGGTCAATTAATTAATGCCTGCATATATGTATATGTATGTACATTAACACAGGCACATAAAGGAAAACCAGTAGGTAAATAATGGTGAAAAGCATAACCAGTCCATATGACAGTAAGTTGCAGAAGTCCTTTTAGTCATCAGAATTTAGGACCTGTGGAGTTAAAGGGCAGGCTAGTTCTAGTTAGACAGTGATGTCTTCTCTATGTTAGCCCTCTCACAGGCTGACTCAAGGATCATGGTGGACACCCAATTCCAAGTGTCCAATGCCATGACTTCTCAGAAGGAAAAGGCATTCCCTCACCCTCTAGGCTCCACAGGGGGTAATGGTAGCAGGTTTGCCATCTCCAGCCTCTACATCACCACTTAGTTTGGACACAGTAGCACGTCTGTTTTGTTTAATGAATATTCTGTTGTAAAAGACCTTCTGTAGCCTTGCACTGTAAAGATCATGTTAAACCAAGACTGATTTTTATGGCAACATCATCCTGCTGGGTAAAAAGCCTTATTTTATCATGTATTAAAACTAGTATTAATATCCATTGCAGAAATACAGGGCTGGTTGACACTACCTATGTGAAGTTGATTCATGCTTGTGCTAAACCTGGGTACTGTCCAGCTGACACAGTCAGCTAAGTTATTGCATTGCCAGTTTAATATTTTGCCATCTGCTAACTGAAAGCTCTGCTGCCTGCTGAGTCCCATAAAGACTTTTATTTATTACATTACACACAGCAACATCTGCCACAGGACTCAGCTCAGCTTCCTAATTAAACAAACACTGCATCTCCAGTACAGGATTGGGTGTAACTATTAGTTATAAAATCTGAGATAGGTATTTAAAATTTATACATTGTCTGTTTCAGATGAACAAATACCACTGCTGCAGCTTGGGATGGTAGGGGAGGGATTGTTAGAACAAGCCTGAGATTGTCAAATGTTCCACTTTACCATCTCGAAGCAACCAGAAGTTGTTATTATTTTGCTCTTTTTATTTAAATTATTCAATTTACGTTAATTAGACATACAAGATTATTTCAAACCCCCGTTAGTTCCTCTGAGTACAGCCAGTCTGTAAAAATAGGGAAGAAGACACCAGTCTCCACCCCTGCTTGATTTTACATAAGTGAGACACCTGATCTGAGCAACATTACGCTGCTCAGCTATCACAAAAAAACACCAGGAATGCACTGCCCAAGTCCATTTCACACTTCAGTGTAATGAGGGAAATCACTGAAAAAGTATCACTGGCTATACACTTACATCAAGGGTCTCCCATCTGTGCTAGTCACCTGCAGTTAAATCAGATTAGGAGGAAAACTGGTTGAAATCCAGTCCTAATGAATTCAGTAAGAATGTCACAAGTTCATGTTTTTCAAATCAGCCCCAAAAAAAAAAAAATTTATTTAAATGCTAACCCATCTGTACCAATGTCTTTCCTTTTAACTCATCTCTTAAATATTAGAGGAAGGTTGTCTACAATTCCAAACATACAACCTCCTCCAAAAAAAAGAATTTTTCATTTCTCAGATTTAACTTTCAAAAATCAAGGCACAAACCAGCACAACTAGAGATTCATTTTCCACTTTGCCCTTTTTTTTTTTCTAGTTATCTTTTACTAGGTTCAGCTGCAAAAAAGAAAAGAGACAAAATTAACCACCTGTGGAGGAAAAAAATACATGTTAACTAATTCTGTAAAATACAAATAACTTCCTGAAACAGATATCTTGGTTTCATTTTTTACCAACTCCATCTGCCCCTGATGCATGTGTCTCACCAAGGCAGCCCTTTTGTTCTCTTTAAAAATTGGCCTCATTCCTCCTATAATCAAGAATCAGAAATTTAATTTGCACCGCAATGATAAGTGTGTGCTGGCTGCCAACATCCCCAGTCCCTTGTGATAGGAAGTCATCCAAGTCAAGAAGAAAAACACTTTTGTATTTATGAAGGTAATATTGTTTTTTTTCAGTTGAAGTCATTGCCTAGAAAATATTTTTTCAAAACTATTGAAACTCTGGGGATTTTTTTATCCCTACTTTTAGGGTTGAGGGTGGTGGACACTCTTCTGGTCCTCTGTCAGGCCAGGATGGGTGGGAATCCACAGGCTTCATCAGACAACACAGCTCCCTTGGGGTCCCAGCTCCAGAGTCAAGCTGACTCAAGACATCAAAATATTCACCTCTACAGACATGTTATTGCAACAGAAATTAATCAACATAACTGAAGTTGCCAAATCATGTGCTATTAAAATGCTCCAGACACTGAGCTCTGTGGGAGTGACTTAACAGACTCCCTGCCCGCACCTTCATCATTCAGGGTTAGAAAAATTCCCTAAGTATATAGAGCTTTTTGTACAATTCTTTTGCCACAGGTAAGACAAAACTATATTAAACAACTCATCTCCTCCATGATCCACAGCACCTATATATGGAAAATTTATAAAAATTTGTAAGGTGAAACAAACCTGGGAGAACAGGAAGATCTACTTGTTCAGATTAAGCGAGATGTGCTACAGGATATGTTTGATGCCAACTGCTTTTAATTTTGGAGACAAAATATTTGGATATAGACAGGCTCAAAGAAAGCATGAATCTTTTTTCTATATCACTGTTACCTGCACACTGAATTATCTATGACTGAGTCATCACAAACAGAGAAGCCCACAACAATATGTGATCTTTACTATCTTTCTTTTCTGGTTCAAATATTAAGCCTGCCATCACTTTTCTGAAAGATCTGTAGTTCAGCACAGAAGGAGGTGGCAACAAAGAGACAGAATCCTCATTACTTGCACATGAAAAGATAAACACATCTGCCAGGTGCTGTCAGCACCAACAAAGACTGGGTTCAAATAGCTAGAAGTTGTCCCTCAAAGCTAACGGGTGCACTGCATACATTCACACGTAGCCTTTAATTAGTGATACTTTCCTGCTTACCCTGTCTTTTCTGGCCCTATCCCTTGTTTTAAGGGAATTTCAGAAGTTCCCAGAACAGACTCCCAGTGACCTCTTTTCCCTGTCCCAGGCAGGTGTATTTATTGGTCTGTTCACATCTGGTGGCTCAGCACACTAAGCCAGGGAAGTTGATGCTGGGGGTATTTTGGGCAGGGTACAAATGCCAGTAAGTTTGTTCTAATACCTCTTCATCCTTAGAGGCAGAGAACCTCTCTTTCTAGCGTTCCAGGAGTAGAAGTTAGTCTTCAGAGGCAGTTCATACCTTTATTCGTCCACCCACTGAAGAATGGGGCTCCTTACTTTCATGGTTCTAGGACACAACTCTTCACTTTGTCTACATACAACAGATATGGACAACTTCTCTGGTAATTACATTCATACAGGCTACCAACCTCATCTGGTTCATGAACACACTTCTCGCCTTAATGATTAGTTAACTCAAGATAGCTGGACAAAGGCAGATACCTTACATGGCATTTCTCCCCAACAAATGTCACTATGCTCTTCAGTATTCTAATGCCATACATGACTTTCTCTTGATCTAGCACTCTGTGTATCAGGTCCTTAAAGTTTCATCTCATAGAACTACTGCTCCTTAACACCTTCTCACACATTGTAGATGAGCAACAGATTTCAAATACTTTTGGTGATGTTAATGGAATTTGACAATTAGCATTATCAAGACTGTGTCCAGTCCTCAGAAGAGGAGTCCTGGGAAGAGGCTATGACTGCTCACACCAGTGCCTGTAAATAGAGCCTCAACCAGGAGGGGAAATTACCTCAAGGCCTTCCCAGTCAGACATGCACTTCACCATGGAGAATTACTGCTTCTGGGTGACACAAGCTACACAGCAGTATTTGTCAAACTGACAGGTTTACACTTTTGTGTAGTTGTTTTCTGTGCACGTTCTAGCAGTTGCTCCTGCATCCGTTTAGTTTAGCTGAACCAAATCCCAACCTTCATACAAGAGTCAAAAGATTTCACCACTACCACAGCAAATGTTTCTTTATGCCATATAATTCCTTGTGCTCCTAGGTCAGTTCCCAAATCAATCAGGAGCATGTTCCAGATGTTTCCTAACACTGTTAAAGGCAACAGTTCATTTCTGCTCAGGATCATTTCTAGGAAATGTCCTGTTGGCAAGATTATCCTTTATTCACAGAAAGATCATTCCAAGAAGGACAAGCACAATTGATCCTAATTATCTGCTATACAAAGGATGGGAGCCCAGCAGCTGGTCTAAGGGTACAAAATTCCCTTCCACAGTCTGACAGTTCAGCTTATGCACTTTCAAGCCAGTGATTCCTGAAGATGGTGCAACAGTAAAAGAAAGAATTGAAAAGCAGAGTTTATATGAAAAAGAGCTTTAAAATCAGAAGAATGTGCCTTTAGAAGCCCTAAACCTGTAGCACTCTGTGCTCTTCATCTGAAGTTTTCCTTGAAAGCACTGACCCAGGTTTTCCTTGCCAAAATGCTCATTAACAGTGAAAATAAAACAATCCCATCAAAAGCCATACTGAAAGCAAGCACTGGGATATTCACTTTTGAATATGACTCCAAAAAATGACAAGTGAATCTACAACCTAATTTAATGGAAAATGAGAGAATATCAAAGTTCTCCCTGAAATGGCTGGTTCAGTATGCATGGAAAATCTAGAAAAACTTGGCCTGATCTCCCTGGACCCTCTGAGAAGTAAACAATGCAATTAAAAGGAAACATTTACTTCCACTCTTGATGGTACTACCTGAGGGATAGCAGATGCCAGATAGATAGCTCAGTGTTTATTAGAAGGAAGTAGCAAGATGGCAATTAGAATTGGCTCAACACTCTCTCACAATTTTGTAATTTTATAACACCATATGGTCACTGCAGATTTCTTTGACTATCTTCCGTTTTAAGTTCAGCTGTTTCCACAGAACATTTAAACTGAAGTTAAACATATTGAAAATATGATAAGCAACAAAGACATTTGGGCAGTGGTGTCCTGGTTTGGAGAGGGAGGTTAACAGAGTGTCTGTTAGAGGTCTAGGGGCAGCCCTGACCCCAAACCGTGACAGGGGATTTTAAAATTCTTAATTGCAAATTGCTGTTTGAATGAGTTGATATTGGTTAATAAAATGCTTAGTACCTTTGGTCCTTGTGGTCTGGTGAACCAAATGAGGTGTACACTGATCCCCAAAACCCACAAGGCTGCTGGACTGAACTTGAGTATGACTCTGAAAGCACAAAAAAAACCACCCAAGCCTGAAGCATAGTGACACACCATGGCTGCTGGTAGCTCAGAAGGTATGCATACAGGTACATCATAGTTAAAGCTTTGGAACACTTAACAGCATCCTGTGCTGCCTTCAGATGTGAACAAACGAGTATTATCTGCCTAATGTCACACACTTATGTGAAAAATAATTGCATTTTGCTAAAGTATTCAAGGACAAAGAAAAGCCAGTACTAGGAGAGTATCATGATTCTGCACTGGCATAATCACCTACATCCATTTTGTACCCCCAGATTCTGCTACAGTATGCCAACTAATCCAGTCTTTCCTTGCCTCTGTCTTCTTCCACCATTCTGCCCCCTCCATTGCTGGGACAACATTAGCTATAACCTTTCTGTTCCAGCAACAAAGAATGAAAAAGCTGCAAATGGGCTTCATCAGTCTCCTTCCTCTTCATAGCAAAGTGCCAGAACAAAGCTGCAGCAGCTGTGAGGTCATCACCAGCCAACATCTTCAGCCTCCTTGCTGGGGAAGGACAGCTGTACTCCTGGAGGAGTAGAGCAGGAAGGGTGTTCACTCTATCTGAAGCCACTGCTTCATAATGGTGTGAAGTCCTCCAGAGAGGACCACAGCCCAGGCCACCAAAATAATCTGAGAAGTAGGAATTTAAACAAGCAAATTTGCCTCCATCTCTTCTCCCAAACACCCTTTGACCACAGCTCCATATAATTTAATTACATGTGATTTTTGTTGATGTTGAAATATTTTGGAATAAAGGTCATGAAAGACTACCCGCTGTCGCTCATTTACAGCTTGTCCCATAGTTACTGAAGTATCAAGAAAAAGCCTCATGAGCAAGGTAACAGCCATGAAAGACCTAGCACTCCACAATAATAATCTATACTGAAATCAGCACAAAACTTCTTAGACTTTTTCACTTTCAGGTTCTTTGAGTTCAATAGTTTGTTACTATTAATGCCAACAGCAGCTACTGCAATCATTCCACCTTACTACATGGAGCACAGCTCCTAGAATAGCCTCTGTTAGGAATACTAAGGCTTGGCTTGTGAAAGCCTTCCTAACCCAGCTGTCAGCATGAGCCCTGCAGTCCTCCCTGACAACAGCAGAATGAACACAGTTATGCAGAAAGGCTGCTGTTCCACGAGGCTTTGCAGCTAAATTGTAATTGGGGGTCTCAGCTACTGTTCAACAGCCCACATCTTCCTTGCCCCTATTTTTTAAGCTGATTTTCATATTGATTTTAAGGACCAAATTTTGGGCTGGGTTTCTTCTGTTTTTACTTAAGAATTTTTCCTTTCCTCATGTGAATACACATCTCTTTGCACCAAGGAAAAACAACAATTTAAAATTAACTCAATTTTTGCAAGTATTTAACCAAATAGCTGAAGAATGCAGAACTCCGTGTCTAGCTTCAGTAAAAGGACTCAGCCACACAGTGACCGAAATCAGCCTGACCTCCACTGAGAACATTGACATTCAGTCTTCCAGTCACCACTTCCACTGAAGTAATCCACATGCTTATTTCTAAACACTTTAGTTTTCTCATAGTGGAGCCATGCTGTTAAAACAAAACATGAATACCAGTGCTGGCAAGAAAGCAGGTAACTCAAGTTAGGATTTACTGGCATATCAGATCCCAATCAAGTGTCACTGACTTCCCAGGGAATTGAGGGCAGTGAGAATTCCAGTTAACGTTGTCTCGCATTTACTGGATTATCAGTGAAATATATTTTCTAAAAATACACCACAGAAACATCAGTATGACATGGCAATCTGTTTTGTTAACAATTTATTTAAACATGTAATTTAATGGTGATAGCTACAGCAAGGCAAGGTATTCACATGTGCTTGCTCCTTCATGGCAAAGAGCAAAAATATATAAATCATATAAAGTAGAAAAACACAAGAAAGTATTTAAAGCCTGCTCTTGTTTCAGCTCCACAGATTCAAACAGCAAGCTCAAGCCTGACACAATGGCAATGCAATGGGTCTGGGCTTCATTAATTTTTAATCAACCTTTACCCACCACAGCTTTTGAAACTAACTGCTACTAATGACTAGTCATATGTCAGTCTAATGAATGGAAGGCAGACTTTCATTAAAATAATGAAATTAGCTTGTTTGGACTTTTGTTCCAGTTCATGGCACACAGTCCAATGTAATTACAGTTACACTACTTGCCCAGATCAAAGTCTGTTATTTAAGGTCTTTGGTTAGGACATCCCAGTTTATCTCATATCAGCTGTTTTTGGAGTCTAGGAGTACTTGTTTTGTTAAAGAAATAAATACATGCAGGCAGTGCAAAGTGCTAAAACATCAATTATGTACACATGTACACGTAAAAATAGAAACACTGGGGAAAAACAAAAATGCACAATCCCAAGCCATATAAAAAGTCAGTGCTTCCCTCTGGCAGCAGCAATTACTTTTGAGATACAGAACAAGGTTTCAAAGGCATAATTTGCCCCCTTCAATCAACCTCTGTCCTACAAGATTCTCCATATATTCTAGAATAAGCTGAGATAAATTTTCAAATATTGTTCTGCTCTAGAATATCCAAGCCAGAGTCAGTCTAGCACCCTAAGTATTAAGTCACTTTCAGGCTAGTTTGCAATGAGAAGCTGTTATTAATGTTATTAAAAATATGTTGCCCCTACATCCATAATCACAGATAACATCTGAAAGTGATATAGATCAGCCCTGTAGAAGTTGCTTCTGGAGCAGCTGGAAGTCTTGCTGAACATGCAGGACAGGTAAGAGGTTTCTATGCACAACAAATGTTATTGCTAACAGAGTGCCTTCGAAATATTGGCCTACATCTTATAAGGAAAAAAAAATGATTCTGCAACAAATAACCACCAGCACCAAAGCAAGAATTGTTTAGAGGAAGAATGACTTAACACTCATTACTAAAGCTACCTTGCAAATGAGTACAAGTTTCTTTTGACTCAGAAAATATGTTATATTCATTTTTATAATTGCAATGTCTTTCAGGATTTCAGTGAACTATTCTGATCTGTAATGAGACTTAAAATAAAATCCTTAGTTCAACTGTTGGGAGAGACAGCAGCCATTTCTACTTGTCCCTGATAGCCTATGCCCCCCAGGAATCAGCAAAGCCTCTGCAGAACTACGGCCTGCACTGCAAACGGGTTGAAAGGTTTCCCACTCACACAGATCAGAGGCAGAGCTAGGAAAAGCCATGGCTTCCTTCTCCTGACATGGCAGGAAAAGGCATGGCTGTTTCTACCAGCATCAAAACAATCTACATGAAGTTGAAGAGCAGATAAACCAGGAATCTTGCAACAGAAGACATCTTTCTCAAAGAACACTGATACCACCCAAAAGTTTTCCCAACACTTTTTCCCCTTAGAAGTACACAAAATATTGAAAAAGATCCTCTCCCCAATACCAGGTTCAACTCTGCTCTATGAAAGCCCAGGGAAGATGGGGCTGCAAGTTTGGCTTTTCTGTTCTGCCTGGTTGTCATCCCAATTTGTTTCTCCTTGCCCTGTCTGACAGACCCTCACCTTTCCTTTCCCACAGCCCTCAAAAAAACTCTGAAAGACTTTGTCTCATTGCCAATTGAAAAATACAAAGCACTGTAACAATCTTCACAAGATGGGTAGAAAGAAAAGCCTCTTTCCTTTTCACATTTATGAATTGCATGCCTGCAATGAACTCCAAAAAAATCCATCATTAATTATACTGCAATTCCCACTTTCTGAACTCAGTTTCCAGACAAATTGAACAGAGTATTTTTATAGCTGCAATATGAATCTCTGAATTGGAAACGTCTCTCTTTTTTCTTTCCTCAGATACAGTCAGCCACCCTGTAAAGAGGCAGACCTGGAGCAAATGCAAGCCAAGACAGAGCCTGTGATTTCATGGAATTTAGCAGGAAAGATTATGAATTACAGCAGCTGACAGCTGTAACTGATGCTACAACATTTCAAAATGCCTAGAGAAATAGAGGGTGAGTACTACGTCCAGTTATAGTTTCCATGTCAGAGCTGACATCCAAAGCAGGATTCTCCCTGTTTGAAGTCTGACGCTTCAAATGCATTCAGTGCAAATGTCAGTATTACAGCCTATAAAAGCCTACAACTGAAGGGAGATTCTGTGTTTACAGAGGACTGTGTAGTACAAGAGAGCTCAAGGACCTACCTTCCTGTCCTGTTCAAAGTACATGAGAATTGATGACTATTTAACTGATATAAGTCACTGCTGATAAAGTTGTGGGTTGTTTTTCCTGAACTTTCAGACCACATAACCATTAGAAGAAGACTTGTGAAAAGATGGAGCAAAGGGAAAATTATATCAGGTCTGCTTGCTCTCTATTGCTAGCTTTCCCATGAAAAATAAAAAGCATTATGTTTGCCAGATACTCTTTCTGGGAGAGTCAGTCACAAAAAAAAAAAGACAAGCTCACATTACTGTTTTGTCTCTCCTACCACAAGCCAGAGGACAAATTGATCTCAGCCAAGCTGATTTAGCTCGATCTGCAGTCTCTCTTTTTATATTATGTTAGGTCTTGATCCACCTTTCAAATTACCTTTGGCAATTAACTCAGGTGGCCAATTCCAGAGCTTAAAGGCTCTCTGTTACTCATGTAATCAATACAGAGAAACTGTTGCGTTAGCATACCAGGTAACTCAAGTACAATGGTTAGAAGTTTCATGGTTTAATCCAAGCCTTAGAGCTCAACAGTCCCTACTAGACATAAACCCATGTGACATTTCCATATTAACACAAGAAAAGCACAGAACACTGAAAACCCAAGCTCAGATGTCCCAGGACCTACACCATCACGGCCAAAGAGGAAGAAATGCTTTGTAAGACAAAGCCCTGCTCAAGACATGATCAGACAAGTGATTCTTGACAATTCCTGATCAAGTCCTGTACCACACTACATCAGATAGGATGCTGAAGGGAGAATTTGGAAACAGACAACCAGAGGTTAGTTCCAAACTCTCATTAGGTAAAAATGAGCTTGAACTCTAGAGCCTGAGGGGTTTCAGAAGACTTTGGGACTTTAAATACCCCTTATGTAGATTTCCATTCCCACTCTAAATTTTTGAATTCCAGTTAACCCTCATGTCAATGTCCTTCAATGTGGCTGAGAATGAATGGCTTTTGTGTTGTCAAAATTTCTTGAGCACCTGGAAAAAAGGTAGAAGATGAAGAGGAAAAAAGGATAAACAAATGTTTTCATTAAAACCAAACAAAACCCACAAAACACCACATGCCTGAAACAGTCACCAATTAATTACCTTTTCAACTACCATAAGGAAGTTAGCTTTTTAAATATCTCTATGTAACAGTTCCCTCCGCTCCCACACCTTCCCCATCTCTACAACAAATTCAGAGAGAGAGGGAAACATCTGCAGCTCACTGTGTGCTGGGCAGGATGGCTCAGCTGAGCTCACTACCAGCTTTCCCAGACTGATTTCTCATGCATGGGAAAATTGCACTTGCTTTTTGGATTGCAGCTGCACACTGAGTGGCCCAAAGTGACACCTCAGTTTCTCTCCTGGACTGATACTGATTGTTTAGCTCTCACTATGGTGTGTGGTAGTTTAGTTTGGTGTTTGGGATTTTTTTCCCCCCTCTGTATGTACTTAGCAATAGCTGGATTTAACAGAATCTATCCCTTTTGACTGTTATATGCCCTCTAGCTGGAATCCTCGATTCAAATCAGGTCCCAGTTAAAAAATTTAAAAGTTACTTTTGCAAGAGTTGAAGTATTTTCAAGATAACATAAAACTTGTGAAGCATAACAACTGCAAAAACAAACAGCTAAAATGTAGGATTTAGGGAATGTATTTGGAAAGTATTATCAGATCTTCTATAGAACATGCTAGCAGCTAGAGTTATAAAAACTAAGATGAAATAGGAAGACTGTTTCCTTTCTTCTAGCAACACATAAATGACCTGTATTTAGAAATACGGTCATAAATTTTCAGTACTGTCAAAGAAGCCTGTACTGTTACCAGTCGGTAATTCAGACTCATTTATAACATACCATAAATATATAGAGGAAAATGAATTTTTAAATGTTGTTAAGCTATATCCCACCACTAATAACAACCCCCAAAAAATTAAAAAGGTAAAAACATTATTTTATTCAGAGCTGTTTGTAACACTCGCATTTTTTAGGTCAAATCTAGGCCTAGATCTGCTCATCTGAAGTCAGCAAGACTACTGAAGAGGGCTTCATTCCACACTGAAGCATCCAAAATCCTGGATTCAAATGTCTTTGGAGTATCAGTGCTGCCCTCAGTCCAAGGACTATTAGCAGGCACAGCTGGCTTAACTGCAGGATTTTGCAGTTGTGGCTGTACTATGAATCCAGCTCGGCAGCATCCACTTTCTCAGCCCTCCCTCGCTGACAGACAACTGCACCACCACTCCCCACTGACATCCTGCACAAAGAGCCAGAGGCACTATGGCAGGACCATTCAAAACTGAGGGAACTCCTCACCAGACAAAAATTAAACAGTTCTGCTTTTCATTTAAAGCTAAAATAGGTGCACATTGCAAGTAATCTTGCAGTCTGTTGTTCTCCTGTGACACAAAAATCAGTTATCTGCTGGTTCATGCTGGCACATCCATCCATGCGTGACATCCATACACTTCTGAGCTAAGCCTTTATGATCTTCATGTAGTTATGGGCAGCAGACTGAGCCCTCAGCTCCTGCGTTTTCCCCTCCTTTCTTCCAGCTGCTGGGGGTAAAGTTTTGCATAAGTTGTCTAGGAAGAAAGGACAGGTTGCTGGGCATCCGCAGTTCTGGATGTATTATTAAATTTTCTGTTAGATGCTGCAATCCCAGAACTGGGCATGGACAAAGTGCCTGTGTAAGCACACAAGCACAGCTGTGTATATTTTAACCTCATTCTGCCTTTGTTGTATAGGTAATTTCTCAATTTTTTTTTTTTCAGTAGACAATGGCACTAGAGTTAACTGCAAACTCCACATGCTATGTAGCCATGCATTCTATATGTTGTGACACTTCCTGGATACTTCAGAGGTACCTCATTTCTCTGCAACATTTTGGTTTACTCTTCTTTCAAAGAAGAAAAGCATAACCAGGAACAACCTGCTATAATATATCCAATAGGACTTTACAGAATTTAAGTGACACTATGCAGATAATCACCTAAGCAACCTTCCGTATTTAATTCAGCCAGTGCTGAACTTAGTAGAGAGTTATAAACGCAGATTGCCTCAAATTCTACAAAAAGATTGTGTTGAAAACTGCTTCATTTTTCTTTTTCCTCAAGGCAGAAACCTTCATTCCAGAGCTGTGAGGTTAGTGTAGGTGCATGAATGCCCCTAGGTACAATGTCCAACCTATCCCACTGCTGCAGCTCACATCCCACCAGCAAACACGGCAAGCAAGAGCAGATCTGCATTCATGGGTGAGCTGCGACTGCTGCAGTCTGCAGGGCTGGGATAAGCCTCCCTTGGGGTTTCTGCCTCACCTTCAACAGCACTAATGCCTCAAATGTAAATCATAAATTTGTTTAACAGGTTGTAGATGTCATCCACATTTGCTGAGTCTTCCAGAAGTTCCTGCAAATGCAGACAGTGTTATTTTTATCGCTGCAACAAATAACAATGAATTTTCATTGTTCCAAGAATCTGACTGCAACTGCTCCAGGCATGCAGGCAGGTGTGCTTTCCACAGGCAGCCATCCTAAAGCTCTCACAGCTTTTCTCAGCTGCTGCCCTCCCAGTAAGTAATTTCCAAAAGGTATTAAAATATTCATTGCCACTTCCAAACAGATTAGGCGTAGGCAGTAAATCATATGAGATTAATTTGGCAAAACATTTTTATCCTTTCATGTGCAGCTGTTCAAATTTCTGTAGCAGAGATTGCTTCATTCAGCTCTAATATTTGGATTTACCTTTGCAACACAGTTGTAGAAAGTATGAAAAGAAACCAAGAACACAAGTTTTATCCATTAAGTAAAGACAGCTTCCCCCCTCCCCTTCACTGAAGCACACAGATGCCTACCATATAGACATCCTCCTGAGAAAAAAAATGGGAAACTTTCCCAGCAGCTCCAGGATAAGAGCAGCTCAATAAACACAAGATTAACAGCAAGAAGCAGGAGCAAGAAATAATTTTTAAAGAGTGCTCTTGTTGCCTTTTTATTATTTTAAAAACATCAATAAAAAAGGCAAAGCGTATGATAAGCAGGAATAAACTCCACATAGATGCTGGACAACAACAGCCAAGCACATTTAAAACTTGGATTCTTCAGATGTTTACTCACCTGAATTTAACTGAACCAAATCCAACTCAATTTTTTTTTTTTTTCCCCTTAATTGAACTAGGGATTCATCCTTCTAGCTGTTGTTAAGTTTAAATAAATTCTCCTCTGAACACATGATGCTGGCTCCATAGCTGTACTGGCTTACATAGGTATGTGTTGTGCTGTGATAGAAGCCAATGGTATATTAGGTATCAACAGAAATACAGAATTTTTCTCATCCATCATCCTAGGCCTCCCATTGCACCCAACATAATTCATGTACATGAATCTCTGAGATTCCATCTCATGATCAAGCTTAACAAAACTTGATACAGCTGCTCTGAGGAGGAACTTTGGTCGTCCTGCCTGCTGTTCCACACCATTCACACAAGTGGACTACACACTGCAGTGCTGACAAAGTGTACTTGATGTCAAGCTCCTCCAAGGTGAAACTCTTGCTCAAGGCAAAAATCAACCTGCATGAGCGTCTACAAGGGTGATTCCTGCCCTCCTCACTTCCAAGTAATAGAAAAAAAGAGTAATAAAGGGACACTAAGCAACACAAGATCAGGTGGCACCTCATCCAGAAGACAGAACAAGGTATACTTCAAGTTGCACAATGCCACACAATACTTTCAGTTTAGTCACCTCAGGCCTCCTCAAGCTTTTTATATCTGTGCATTAAGCGATTTGTGTTTGAAGGCTTGTCACATGTTCATAGCTTATTTCAGGATACTCAGATACATTGCGTTCCCTTAGAGCAAACTGACTCCACAGTCCTGAAGAACTATATGCTTTCATGGTAGTGTTGGAAAGCATCATCCCAAAGCCCATTACTACTTAGGCAGGAGCCTTTCCATTGACTTCAAATAAACTTTGGCTCAGGCCCAGCAGGTGAATAACACCAAATTACAAAGTGTTGACTAAAATAAAATTATTTCTAATCCTCCCATCCTCCTGCAAGTGCTCTTCATTCTAATCCCTCATATCATGCAGCTGTCAGAGTTGAAACTTGTTAGCAAACTCCTCCTCCTCGACAGAAACAAAGCCACAGAACAGTACTTAAATGCTATAACAAAGCTGAATTATGATAAATCATTAGAATTAAAATACCATATTCCACATGCGAAAGTCTGCACAAAAAGCAAATTCATCATTTGCTGAGGCACCCTTAAGGGCAGAGAAACTAGTATTGTGGAGCTCCTGGGTTTGCTTCTCATTGATTTCTCAAATAGAATTACCCAGCTTTGTAAGTACAAACAAGATTTATACCAATGAACAGAACAGCTCTTGAAGCTTCTGGAGGCAAAGTCTACTAAGGTTAATGAACATGAACTTTGACTCAAGCCAACATAACACACAAATGAAGCACAGCCTGCCTTGCAATGTCCCTGCATATATCTATCCAAACAGACAGATACTGTCCTTGTCTCCTGCTCCAGCACAGACTACATCAACCCAAGGCCACTTTAACTCTTCCAGGAATAACTGAGCATTATAAGCCCAGCTGTCCTAGGCACAGGCAGAAGTTTGAAGGTTCTGGTACAGGCTGGTGCTGCCCTTATCAGTACCAGTCAGCGAGAGTGTATATGAGTTGTGTGTTCAATCTTTGTTAGCCTGCCTATTGAATTTACTCGAGGAAAAGGAGTTGCTTCCACTTGTGTTTCCATGACAACAAGCCTAAGAATTTTACCATCATATAAGTGAGTTATTGCTTTTTCTGCTTCCATAGTCTAGGCAGAAAAATTAACATAATATGGTCTTAAGAAAGACAAATCTTCCTATCCTCCCAACAGTCCTACAGGCAGCAAATTCTTATATTTCATTACCAGAGGTATACAGAGGTTGAAAAGCAATCCTGATTCCTACAGGTATTAACTTTGGAGAGATGCAATTTCAAAACAACTTCAATTGAAGAAGATTCTATGCTTCTGATGTCCGTGTTTCTGTACACTCAGAGAGAAGAGCAGCCTAGCTTATTAGTGCCTGTCTTTCCATTTTAGTCTTTTGAAAGCAGCTTTGAGATGTTTATCCATAAATTATGGCCACTGTTCTCCTCCATATATAATTTAAACACTTATTTGTTGATGATATATTAAAAAAAATCTTTTCAGTGCTACAAAAAAGTAAAATTTCCTCAGAGTGTAAAGCTCAAACTTTACACAAGACAGACATTTGAAAGCAGAGAGGGAAGAATGATTTGGAAATGAACACTGTTGACTTAGCCTTTGAATTAGCTGGATTAAAACTGTAGTATATGCAACAAAAACTGCACAGTATAACTAGAAGGCTAAAAGTATCACTTCCATTGAAAGAGAGTGAAGATGCTCTCCCATGAGAAGTGAAGCTGAATCAAAGGGTCCTCATCACAGAAGGAAGACGCTTCAGATGAGTCTCAAGTTGAACAAGTTCCTGACTGACTTCACTGAGAAAAGAATATTTAAGGTAAAGGAATGAGGATGAGCATTTCTAAGCAGTCCCACTAGCAAACTTTGAAGGTATAAGCCTTATTCTACATCATTCAGCTCAAGTTTAAATACTCAAGTTGCTAAATTAGCATAGAATACTACTTTTACAGAAAAAAAAACACATTCTCTTCCCAGTTGTGTCCCCTGAATGACAAGAATTATCAGATTACGTCAAAGACATCCATACGCTCTTACTAAAGGCCATCGATTACACCATGAATCAGACAAACACCACAGTAATTTCACATCACAGCACAACTGGGACATCTCAAAAAGAAGTGACACGGTGAGACAGATCTCATCTTGAGGTACAAACTGTTGTGATTCTGCTGACTTCACTGGAAGGCTTATTACACCAGTTGAAAATGTGGACCCGTTATGAGGAATTTCTTGTGAGTATCCCAGAGTTGATTCTCAAGGATTAGCTGCCAGGTCTGATGGATTTTGGGTTCCTTTCAGCATTTGCAGATTGATAGGTTCATAAGCAAGGCATTTATGCTATTATCAAGCACGCAAGTGAGCATACTAAATCAACAGAAGAACAATGAACATTTTAAGGTCAGCTGAGCAGGAGAATTCAGTTCTGTAAATAGAAAAGGCACAAACGTTTTTCTTCAACTAGAAAAGAAAATAGAGAAAGGGGGAGTGAGGGAATGGAGAGAGCAGCTGTTGAATAAAAGGTGGTCAGGGTGTTGAGTGTCCAGGCGAGGACACAGGCGCAGTTAAGGCAGCCTGCCAGGTGTGGTGCTTGCAACAACTGTCGTGTATGGCACAAACCGACTTGCATGGCTGGGCTGGCAGTCAGGAAGCTGTTTTGGGGCTAAACCCAAACCTGGCTGCTGCTGTCATCATACTCTAGGACTTGGTGAAACAGCTCCACTGGAGCATTTAGACTAAGTAGAGAAAGCTACTGTGATCTTTATCATCAACAAGATTTCATAAATATAAATTTGGGATGAAGTTAACTAAACTTCTCTATACAATATAAAAGACTAAATTTTTGCATTTTACATGCTTCCCTGCAATCTTGTGGAACAGAATTTTACGTGGAAAAAAGCTTCCTACCTAGCAAAGATCTCATTGAGAGGGAGAGGGTAAACCTTGGAGGTTCTAAATTGCAGCCTGTGTTTTCCAAACCATGTTTCACAGATGGATGCTTTTAAAATGTAATAACCCCTCAAAGTATAAGATACCAGCCACAGCTGAGCTCTCTATAGACAGCTTCAGATCCACTTCGCACTAAGTGATCATTAAGTCACTTTTTCAACTAATTACAAAAAAATAATAAACTAATAGTTAGAACTAGATATTCATCTTTTGGTGCATTGTAATCCTGTGGAAGAGAGAAAATTTCCCTTACAATCTGAAAGATCTATTTGAAATTACAAAATTCTAATTATACCAACTGCAAAATTGTTTAAAAACACAGTTTTACTTTAGGAAACAAGGAAGGTCTCAAGGTAATTTTTGTTCCAGATTTGTCAGTTTTGTTAATTAGACACAAATATGTGATCACATCTCATAATTGCACTTGAACCATCGAAGAACAACCCAGATTAAATTGGTTAATCTTTAGAATAACTGAAACAATCAGAAACCATTCTAAGAAATATTTAATTACTCCTCCTGGCATAGAGTAAGTCATAAGAAAAAAGTAAATGAGGTTCAAATAAAGACTTTGTCATTTACACACCTGGGCCATCAGATTGATGGCCACTGATAAACATGTAAAAATATCCCATGTAAGGATAGAATCATAAAGATATTTAAAATTTTAAATTAAAATAAGATATTTAA
>NW_008624539.1:0-890 GCF_000691845.1 Merops nubicus | reverse complement strand
GTGAAAGTAAACTGTGGCCTGCACTCTTCTGCCAAAGGAATTAAAAAAAAAATGCATTGGCAATGTCAATTATAGCACTTTGCTGCTTTCGACTCCAGTTCATATTGGAACTCTAACATGTTTGGTACAACAGCACTTAATGGTAGTGTGACTTTGTTCAGGCCACACTAGTCTACTGTTAACCTTCATCCTCATGGGGACATCATATGGGATTATTAAAAGGTGAGTGAGTCTTGCTGATGAGTCTTGCTGATGAGTCCTTGGCTTTCCAGGTGATAAATCAGTTCATGGATGGGAGCCAGAGAGTCTTGGTTTGTGCAATATTGCTGCTGGTGCACCGTCCTAGTAGCAATTGGCACCTGCTGTGAGAGCATGGCATTTGCCTGCCAGAGCCCAAGCACTTGCACTGAGAAGTTTTGCAAAGTCAAAAATTTGTCTGAGAATTCTGTTTCAGAGCTCCAGGTAAGGACTTGCACTGAAACAGTGTAAAAGTTAAAACTACTAGATTTATTGAAGCAACAGATACAATAGGTTTGGAATTGATGTTGTTAAATGCACTAACTGCAAAGAAAGATAGTCAAGCTCGAGTTAGTAATTCCCAAGTACATCCAATGTAGTTGGAGAAGTAAGTCTGTGTATTTGCACTAATAAATAATAGCAATGCTAGGAAAAGGTGTACTGTATATTGAAGACACAATACTTACCCAGAAGGCATCCCTGTCTTGGGTGGAGGAAGAAGAATACGGCCCATTGACCGTCTCTGCTTTTCAGTCTTCTCACCCCCAGAGGGGTATTCCTTTTGTGATTTTTAATATCCTGATCTCCTCTGTCCCTACCTTCTAGGAGGCGTTTAGCATGATTTTCATCCCTAAAAAGAAGAAATCAGGCAA
>NW_008624538.1:5894-12035 GCF_000691845.1 Merops nubicus | reverse complement strand
TGTAAAACCAGCCCCAGGCATCTCCCATTGCTTCTGCTTTGGCTCCCACTGCTCCTTGGAGCTCCTGGAGCTGCCGTGCCTGCGAGTGGGGAGTTCCAGCTGAAATAAAACAGATGCCTTAAAAAGGACTTTGTGCAGAAGCAGAGGCCTGGTACAACTTCACACGCTCTTGTTTATGTCCCTCTGTCAAAGCCCAAGTCCCCTCCTGTCCCCTTCAGTGCTGCACTGAAGGCTGCTTATCTCAGCAAGCTGTTACAGGTCCCCCTCCCAAATCCTGGCTGGGGAGCCCCTAAACACGAGGCAGCACGTGCCTGGGTGCAAATAATCTGAGCTCCACAAGGACTGAACCCCCTTCCCTCTAACACCATCCCACCTTCCCCCCACATTATTTGCTTTCCAAAATATTAGGAGGGATGAAGAGGTTTAGGGACCTGATTTGTTGTACCCTTGCACGACGAGGACAGTGCCTCATCAGTCAGAAAGCAAGGAGAGAAATTAATTAGTTGGGTTAGTTTTCTTCAATACTTAATTGTTCCAGCAAGGCTGAGTTCTGGGGAGGGTGATGAATCATTGTTTGTGAAATATTTCTTCCAAGAAGACGAGCTGAAAAAAATACATTTATAATTTATTGCGACCTCTTGCTTTCTCAGGGAATGGCAGCCAAAGGAGGAAAGTTCCTCCCTCCCTTGTTGATTATCACTCTAATCTTATCTCCCAGACCCTCTCCTCACCCTTTGAATATTACATCTCCTCCCGCTTGTGTATGGAGGTGTGGGGAGCTGAGGAGGGGGAGCCAACAGGGAGAGGGGGGGAGGAACTGGAGGGAAAAAAAAAATCTTCACATATTTCAGGCTGGCTCTATTTAAATGAGTTTGGGATTGTGCTTCTCTGGAGCAGATGGCCCTGGAGATAATGATGCCTGAGCAGCGGAGGCTGGAGCCCCTCTCTCCTGTTGCCATGGCAGGCCACGGGGCTGAAATGGATTCTGCTTATTAAATTTGCGAGCTCTTGTGTACTCGGGATGAATGGTGCTCGGTCAGAAAGAGGCCCAACCTCCTCGTGTCACTGGATAGTTTTATCTTAGAAAGCCAGGCACTCTAACTCCGCCAGACGAGGGTCTCATTAACCTATTAACAGCAGCCGTGGAGGAGTTCAACCCACAGGGGCTTTGAAAAGGGGGGGGCGTGGGGTGTTTCCAGGAACGTGGCTCGTGGTGTAGCCACCCCCCTGCAGCCAGCAGCCCAACAAGGGGCTGAAACACGTTTCCTGCACGTGTCTCCAGGAGCTGGAACACAACAGAGCCCCTCGGAGCCTCCAATGAGAATGAGAGTCTGGGATTCACCAGGCTGGCATGGGGGAACAGCCCCGTGGCTGGTTTTGCTGCATAACCTCTGCTCTTTAAATCAAGATAACACAGAAGTCCACCCAATACTGCCCTGGAGCCACTGCAAGAGGCTGTAGGCCAAGGTAGGACAGAGATCAGGGATCATGATAGAAATTGCAAGAGGAGAAAATGGAAAGATTTGAGATTTAGAGGACAGGTTTCTTAAAAAATAGAGAAAGGAAAAATCAAAGCTAAGATTGGTGCTGGTTTCTTTCAGACCAGTCTTGGCTAACGCTCACATCGTGACAAGATTCCTCAGAGAGACTCTAGACATTGCTGAAAGGCTTTATCTGCAAACTTACTTTCTTTCTACAGAAAACTGGGGTTTTGATTCAAGTAAATATTTAGATGTCTGTTCCCAACATGACAGTCAAATCTGGCTTTTCCCAGAGCATTGGATATGGGCTTTCCTCCTGCTCTCCATCCCACCCAAGTTTGCTTCATAAGATGTGGGGAGACTTAAAATAGAGACTTAAAACCTTCTTATTAGTGCAAAAGGCAGTTTACTGATGATCTGAGGTGCAGGTTGGGGTTCTGTTTTCCACTTCCCTTTTTAGAGCTGCCTTTCAGAACCACCCCAGTGGTTTGGAAGAATGACAATTCAATATACGGTAGGACAAGGCACGTAGATTATGATGCAGTTAACTTTGATTAACCAGGGGTTGGTAAAATAGCACTGCACTATATTTAGTTTCACATCCCACTTTTTTACATGTTATTATGCAAATCTTTGCACGAGCCTTATTTCAAATGCAACCCAACTCTATTTTCTTCCCTGCTTCTGGGGAATCTGCATTGCTGCGTGGCCAGCAAAAGCCACCTGCCCATGCTGTGCTGGGTGGTTTCCATGCTCTGGCAGCACTCACCTGCCCAGCCAACCTTGTCACATAGGAATAATCACATCAAAGATGCTCAGCACTGGACTTCTTTCCCAAGGAAAGACTTGTCCTCATAGAGATGAGGACAGCTTGTTTTGGTGCAAGTCCTTCCCTCTACAAGAGGAGAGGTCAGAGACCAAACACCTGCAAATATCTCCATGACCTTGGTGTGAGATTTTCTAAGGGAAATGTTTTCCCCCCATCCTTGGAAAATGTTGATTTGTTCAATGAGAAGATTTCTTGATTTGTTCAGGGACCAGAAATTGGGTTGCAGGTGTTTCTTCTTCCACAAGATGTGAGCAGGGGGCTTGACCTCTTAGAGTCTTGGGGCACCTTGGAAGGTAACTGCAGAGTCACACAGGAGGAGCTGGGAATGGTCTAAAAACTCCTCCTCATCTTCCAAACCCCTCGTCACAACTGCATACAAGACTGTCATTGCACAGGGTTGGTGCAAATCACCACCTGTACTTTGGAAAGATCACCCTGGACTCCATAAATAAAGCACAAATATCAAACCCAGCTAAATTTTTTGGCTTTCAATTCTCTCACTTGCTTCATCCTGAGGTTAATATTCTTAATGAAACAGTGGCAAAAGGGATGTTCACAAGGATTCTGTTTGCTTGGCAAAGCCAGATGAATATTTAAATTTAACTCCTATTCATTTTGGTGAGTGCTGAGTATCTGCATCCTGCAGTTGGCTTTGAACATCGTGGTCTCATCCAGGGACTCTGGACATCTCCCCTGTCAGCTGCTGACCTCAGAGCAACTTCTGTGGGACGTGCATCTTTAAGCTGAGATGATATGAAATCTAACCCGTGCTCAGTATCAGCTCTTTAGAAGGCTCTGCAGACCAGAGGAGCAGAAACCTGCCCAGATTTTTACAGAGCTCTCAAAACACAGCCCCAGCTACACCAAGTAGATGCAATTCAAATTTTATGAGGCTGGATGGAAGTGCTCATAAGGTGTTTACGCATTTCCTCATTTCCAGTCCTGCCCCCCAGCAGCTCTCCCAACCTGGGCTGGCCACTGGAGCTGGGCTGGAGGTCAGCTCCATGGATGGGTTGGGTGTTAGCATGGGTAAGCCTGCTCTGGTGCCCATGGGACTTATCCAGGGTCACCTTGGGAGGCTGTGTGAGAGCAGAGGGCTGGAGCCAGGTCTCCTGTGCACCAGGCTGATGCTCCCACCCCTGACCCACCACCCTCTTTGTTCTGAAATCCCTGTCGAGAGGCAAAACGCTTCTGGGGCAGCTGCCTACGAGCGCGGACCATAGAAAAGGGATTAGCTCCTTCTTCAAAATGCAAATCCCCTTGACACACGCCGAGCTCACAGGCACTCCTGGAGCCGTTTGCCCAGTCCTGACTCACAGCTTTTACACAGGCACGAGCTTGCCAACTTAACGTTGGAGGTATGAACACCGGCGAATTAAAACGGAGCCTACAAATGAAAAGCCGATTAGCAGATATTAGAAGGACATTGAGCTGAAGAGGCCACGGCGATGGAGAAAGGCTCCTGGCCCCCACCTTGGTTTGTAGCACGACCTCCTCCCCGACCTCTGCGGCTCCTTTGCCGTGTCCTAATCCCCTTGCACAGGGATAAGCTGACACCGAGGGAAGAGGAGCTTCTGCAGACTTCTCCACATCAAAATCCAGCCCCCAAATGACTCAGAACCACAAGAAGAAAAGGAAAGCACAGCAGGCTCCTTGCTCTCCAGAGCAGCCCCATGCAAGGTGATTGTGTGCAACAGGAAGGCTCTCCGTTGTCATTGGGGAAAATTTTCCAAGGATTTATGAAGAAATGTGACTGAGAGGCTGTCACATATGCTGGACATGCAGGAGCTGTCAAACAACATCTAGAAAATTTGCTCAAGCAGTTGGTAAAGCAACACTTTAGCATCACTCTTGCAGCCCAGGCCCCCACATTCCTACCCTGCAACCAGTATTTACACTCATTTCCCTAAACTGGACACCCATTAAACGAGGAGACTTGGGTTGCCAAATCATCACTGTCACTCAAGACCCAATCACCCATCAGACAGACTGAGCTGCTGCAAAGAGGTGGTCTTGGCCCAACCTGATAGGAGTTGGGGTGGCCAATGAGGAGCTCCACCAAGGCTACAAGCAGTTTACACAAAGATCACTTTCCACTACCCTCAAAACAGGCTGAACTTCAAATAGGCTTCAAATTAAGGGGCAATCATGGCTTGTGGGAAGAGAAGGTCTTGGTGACTTCTCATCAGTGTTATTCCCTTTCTATCTCCATTGTCCCTTGATGGAACATTGCTCAGGAGAGGCTACCACAAAGGTGGATGTGGTAGCCCCATGCTTGTGGGCTGCAGTCAGCCTGGGGAGCCAGAGGAGCAAGCAGGAGATGCTGAGATTGGTGATGAAAGATCCCTTTGCATTTCCTGAGACAGTCTTACACGTGAGGATTTATGAAGCAAACAGGGAAGAGCCACTTTAGAAACACTGGCAAAGGCAAGACTAAAACACAGGATAAAAAATTGGTCTTTTCCCTCCCTTTGTTACTAAACAACCAATTTAGAACCCGAGATTTTCTCGCCTCTTGTGTCTTCCCAAAGTGGGACGTACCCACAAGCAATTTCATAAATTGAAGACAAACACTTCAGTCACGAAGCCAGCTTAACTTCACAGGGAAAACAAGAACAGCATTAACCCGGCGTTCTTGAAGTAACATTTTCATTTTTTTCTCTTAAAAAAGAAATTACTGGCTACGGCAGGAAGAAAGGAATCGTTTCGCTGCGATAATTGCAAAGCACACAAAAAAAGGTAATTTTTTGCCTGACTTACATTTAGAGCGTGTCTCAGCTTTTACCAAACAGCCGTGGTTACCAACAGAAAGCAAGCACTGAAATATGCAAATATTTCAAAACTAGCAAGCAAATCCCTGGAGGAGAAGGAACAAAAAAGGAGCGGGGGAAGGGGTGCCAGCAGATACACAGACGTTGCAGGCGGGGAGCTGCTTTTCTGAAGCCTCTTAGAAGCCTTCTCCAGGGGCAGCCCAGGAAAGCGATGGCATGAGGACACCCCCTGAGGTCCAGCTCTCAAGCCATCCTCGCCCACTTGAACCACAAAGGTGGCCAGGCAGGCTGTGGTGTTTGCAGCAGCCTCAGCCTGCCCTTGCATGCACTCCAAGCAGGGTATTTAAATGCTCTTTAGGCTTTGGTAGCAACCCTACAAAGAAGGGACACCTCGCACCTCTCAGCTCCTCCCCAGCCTGGATGAAGAGCGGGCAGATATTCCAGCCCTTATTTACACCTAGCTGACATTAAAGGTTTTGTTGCAAATCATGAGACCTGGAGATTTCATCCTCTTCATCAAATCAAGATCTAGATTCCAAAATAGTAACTTTGCTTGCCCTTGGTGACAGGATCAATGTCAAGTGGCTGGTCACCCTCAGCCCAAGGAAGGACCAACTACGAGGTGGCCTTGCTCAGAGAAAACAGGTTTTTTCCATGCTCTTTGCTTGCATAGTGGTGATAAAATAAACATGTGCTGCCAGTTACATCAAGAGTCTTGCTGCTTCTAAAATTCTTTGTAGGCATTTATGACTTCATTCTGTTGGGTAGTGACTCTCATTCTAAATGGGCATAAAATGGGACATATCAGGGCTTGATGATGCAACAAACCCAGGCAGGCTGCAAGTTCAAAAGAGGCTGATGAAAATAAACCTCTGTGAATTATTTGTAGAGCTGGGAAGGGAGCTCCCTGCACGAGAAAAGAGCGATACAAATTCTGAAGACCACCAGAGAAATCCACAGTAGAAACTATCCCTCAAAACCGACGTTGTGGCTCCTGGTGGAATTTCTGGAGGTCCAAATCTTTAGGGCTGAGAAAAGGAAGAGCATCCTGCTCTCCTTC
>NW_008624538.1:2189-5863 GCF_000691845.1 Merops nubicus | reverse complement strand
TCCTACACGGAGCAGAACCCACGGAGCTGCAAATCCCAGGAGCATCCCTCGCTCCCGGTCCAACCCCTTCCACCCCTTCAGTCTGGGTGACACTGGGAGCCCTGGCTGAGGTCGGTGGGTGGCAGAGGCTTGAACCCGAGGGGCTGGGGGCATTTTCATCCCTGCACGCTGACACGACTTCGCTTTTGTCTCCTGAGTAAATAGAAAAGCCACGGTGGCAGGAAGGAGAAAGGCAAAGCAGGGCTCGGCGAGCAGCGCCTGTTTACAATGACAAAGGGTTCTGCCACACTTCGGGGAGGAAATTTTCTCTTCCAGACTTCAGGCCTCATTAAGTGAGTGGGCACAGCTAATAGGCTTTGTGTGCAAACGGCCCCAGCCTCGCAAGGTCCAGCTGTCACTGGGGCGAATGTCAAAACTAACAGCGGGCTCAGCCACTCTCCACCCCGCTCCAGCCTCAAAATTTATCTTTAAAAGGGGGAGGAGCAGGCAGTGAAAAGTAGCAAGCAATTAATGGGAGACAAAAGCAAATGGACCCGCCGGGGCTGATTGCATGGAGGGGGAAATTCCCCCCTCCGAAGCTGAGCTGGAGGGTTGGTGAGGGGGAGAAATAGAAAAGCTGGAAAGCTCCCCAGCCAAGCAGAAACTCGTTGAGGTGATAAATGCACGGGCAGGGCTGGGAGGATGCTCAGGAATTGAGGGTCCCCTCCCTGGGTTGGGTTGGTGTGGGTGGTGTCTCCTTGCCACGCGTCTGCGCTCCCCGAAATCTCCCTCACAGATGGTGACTCCAAAGCAGCGAGCACACGTCTTCCCTCAGATAATCCAGAGGTCAGGCTCCTCCGAAGTTTAGTCTCTCGCTGCCAGCAGAAAGCTGACAAAATTATGCAGAAATAAATATGCTTCTGTGTTTAACTTTTCCCTTTCACCCCGTCCAATCTCAGCCTGCCCTGAAATCATATTTGCATGCGTTTGGTTTATCCCCCTTGTCAGCTCCGTCTGGAGGGAGACGCACAAATGGCTCATTTGAGGGTATTTGTGATTCATGGGATACATCAATGGAAAGGAGGATTTGAAATCTCCAGAACTTTTAATAGCTCTTTGGGTCTTGGCATCCACAGTCCCGCAGAACGTGCCTGTTGTATTTTTAGCCAACCTCGAGCTGACTTTGCTGTCGGGCAGCAGCATCACACACTCCAGAGCTTGGCACCATCCCTTTGTTTTGAGAGATGTGCCCTTAATCCACACCCAAAGTTACCCACGTTTTTAAATACATGGGGACCTGCCTTCACTTTTACTGCTGAAGACTGTTTTGCCATGAGTCATTCAGCCATTGTATCTCTGCATCAAGGTGAGATTGTGCCTGATCAGCCTGAACTCGTGACATTTACACAAAGCTTTGCTATTTCTAGGTAAAAGGCATGAGCTACAAGCAGTGGGTTCTATGTACTAGACAACTTAGGGGCCAAACTATGGTTTCCAAACAATCTTTGTGAAAAATCCACCAGATCCTGTGCCTGAAAAATGGGGCTCCTGAAACAAAGACACTTGCAGGGGTCAAGCTTAGCACAAGGGTTTAACCAGAGGGGTGAACGTTGTTTCTTTTTATGCCAGTTAGAAGTTGAAGGTGCAGGGACAGTTTGACCCCAGAAGTACAAGTTGGGGCTTTCCTATCTCTAAGTCCAAGAAGAGAACCAGGCTGCCAGGAAGAGCTGGGATGCAGAGTGCTGCGAGGTCAAGGCAAAGGATGTCCATGATGGATACAGTCCAAGAGGTCTTCAGGGCACCTTCTCCAGAGCCAAGCAGCCTTCAAAGAGAAGATGCTGATACATTCTAGCTCCAAACAGCAATTTCACACCTTTCCCATGCCCCACTCCCTGTTTTCTCATGTGGAGATATGCTAGGATAAAACAAAGTGATCTTTTATGGGAAGTTTTGGGTTAATTTAAGGCTCAAAATACGGCCATGGAAGAGGTAAGTCACTCCTGGAAACCCTCGAGGGTCCCTGAAAACAGCACAGAAATTTTCCCCGAATGAGTCACGCTGGTGAGAGCCCGAGCTCTCAAAAGACACAACAATACACCTTGATGGGAAGGAAGCAAAGAGAGGCAGCCTACTCCAAACACATCTGCTCAGATCCAGGGTTCAGCTCGTTGCACTTGTACAGGGGAAATCTGTGCAAACAAACAGTTCTTGAAGGGGTCAACTGAGCAGAGCGGCTGAAGGGGCCAAACAATGGGGTGGTTTATTCACTCCCTGGATGCCAAGGCCATTCACCAGGCGAGCACCTCTTGAGGAGCCACGTGACAAACAGGCTCAATTTTGCCATTTGCCGAGGTCACGCATCGGGGACGCCGCGGCCGATGGTTGGGAACGGGAGCTACAAGGACATGGAAGGAGCTTTTTCATCTCTTTAATTGCACGTCAGTAGGAGAGGGTGTGGCTGAGCTGCTCCTCGAGAGGTGAGGCTGACAGCTCTGGGGTTCCACCTCTCCGAGCCCTTTGCAGGTGATGCTGACAGCTCTGGGGTTTCACCTCTCCGAGCCCTTTGCAGGTGATGCTGACAGCTTTGGGGTTCCACCTCTCCGAGCCCTTTGCCAAACTTGGGAAGTCCAGGTGTGGTGCCCCACGTTGCCACGTGTCCCTCCATCTCCAGCCACAAGTGGGGTTTGGAGGCCAGCAGCAAAGACAACTCAGACCCAGCTGCCTCTGGGGCAGGGCATACAAGAAGTGGGTGATGGATTCAGTGTTTCATTCACGTGCAACCTCAGCTTCCTCGATGCTGCAGAACGCTCAGAGATCCAGCTCTACAAACAGCAGGTTTGACAAATTCATCCTTCCCTCCTGCCCAAGGACCCTCCAGGGCCACTCACAGCTTCCCTGCATCGAGTTGTTATTCAAAGAGATTTGATGGATAACCCCTCTTTAAAATAAAGCAAACAGACCGTTTATGGACTGTGGCAGCCTCCAGTTGGGGGAGTTCTGTGGAGGTGGAGTGAGGGGACCACTGGCTGTAGTTTTCCCCCACTTGGTGAAAGATTTGTTCAACCCTCCATAGCCTGAAAAACAAACTGCTCCTACTGAACAGCCACCCTCAGCATGGGATGGGGACACGAGGTTTGAGGGTGGTGGGGATGGGGTTTTACACAAAAAAGGACCTAGCCTAGGTTTTGTACAAAAACCTACAAAACCCAGTCATTTACAGACTGCCTAGGAGTAATTCAACAAAAGACAGTAGGAGAGGAATCGTATGAAAACAGGCTGATGAGGAAGGGATGAAGAGGAACAAGAGAAGTGGCAGGAAAGGGAGGAAGGGTGGACAGAGAGGCAGGGCTGGGTGATGCTGCATTGCAGGGGACATCCCCACCCCCCTGGTTTGCTGGACTGGAGGCTGCTTCTGGTCCAGCACACAACGAGGTGGCCACGGGGACAAGAGCACTGGTGGTCCCCCCACCCTGCCACAAGGAGGTGGCCATCTCAGGAGCTGCACAGTGGCCAGCCTCACCTCTTTGCCCACGCCAGTGGTCCCCTTCCCCCTCGACGCCAGGATTTCCTACGCATCTGTATGCAAATCACGGGCTGCCTGAGCTGGGAGAGGCACTTTGTTCCGAGCATCCCCGGCACAGCTGCTCTGCTTCCCGGGGCTGGGCAGGCTGGAGAAGCCCCTCCACCAGCCACCG
>NW_008624538.1:0-2151 GCF_000691845.1 Merops nubicus | reverse complement strand
GAAAGACCCCACGTGCGGCCCGCCCCACAGCCACAGAACATGCAGCAGTGAAAGGGCAGAGAAAAATAAACCTTGCTTTTCTAAAGCATCAGGGTAGATCTCTGAGATAGCAAAAAGCCAAATTTAGGAGGCCAAGGTAGAGCTTTTTCTGTAGTGACGTGGCTCCTCGTGTCCAGCTCAGTGCCTAACTAAGAAAGTGAAAGGGCAGAGAAAAATAAACCTTGTTTTTCTAAAGCATCAGGGTAGATCTCTCAGATAGCAAAGAGCCAAATTTGGCAGACCAAGGTAGAGCATTTTCTGTAGTGATGTGGCTCCTCGTGTCCAGCTTGGTGCCTAACTGGGAACCAATCTGTTCCCAGGCTCAAAGACAAATCCTTGCAGCTCAGTCTTGGTTCCAGCACTTCAGTTCCCCTCCAGCCCAAGAGACTCAGAGCACAGTGTCCCCCCCAGCTCCCAAATACAATAGCTGTGCCTTTCTTCAGTATCTCAGCAGAACCCCTCCTCCTTCTGCTTTCTCTGATGGTTTTTTTTCCTGTTAGAAACCCATCACATTCAGGGGAAAAAAAAAAGCCCATTGTCTCAAACCCCTGTTTATTTTCACCAGAAGTATTTACAGGGCCCCAGTGAGTTGCCAGCCATCTCTGCAAACACAGCAACCTGAAACACCCTGGGAGGTGATTTTTCAATCTAGTGAGACAGGAGCACTAGAAATCTCTGCTGCTGCTAAAACAAACCATTGCTCCTCAAGATCCAGGAGAATATGAGAGGTGCTGGCCCTGAGGAGGATGGGTGTCTGAGGGGATGGGCCAACCGTGGCCCCATCGAGCCCCTCCTGCACCCAGATAGCTCCCACCACCCCTCCTCACCTTTGGAAATCACAGCCAATATTGGGGGGAGCAATAGCAACCCCCCTTGGGGTGCGTGGTGCCCCCAGGGTGGGCAAACACCAGCCCAGAGTGGCTTTTTACCAGCATCAGGCTGCTGGCACAGCCCCGTGCCTGGCTAGGGTGGGCAACCTGCGTGCAAACTCCTCGTGCCATCTTCCATCCGAGCTGTCATTTGCAACTCAAACACCCGATGCCTCAGGGGATCTGTTTATTTTCTTCTTTCTGCTGGACGAGATTCTCTGGCTCAACACTCCATAAAAGCAGATTTTATTTTTCCCCTTCATCCCATGTGACACAGATGCAAATGGAGAACAGTAGGATGCCAGCTTATCTTTTATTTGTGCTTTTAGGTTATAATTGCAGTCTGAATCACTGACTTTTAAGTTGTGCTACGTTCTGCCTCAGCAGAGAAAGGGAGAGGAACGGAAACAGTTGAATGATCCCTTGAAGTTCAGAACCACCAAGCAGCTTTGCCTTCAGACAAAAAGGCATTTGCAAATGTTCCTCCCGTTCGTTAGAGGCACAAACAATTTCCGTGATGAAATAATAAAGAGAGTTAATTGAGATGGAGGGAAAAAAAAAGAAGAAATGGAAAGAAGAAAGGCTGCTTTGGTTCCTGTGTGAGCATTGTGCTCGCCAGTGTGGTATCCACTTTCTAGCTCTGATTTGGGGAGTTCAGAATGTTTCACCACACCCTTAAAAAAACATCGTTTGGGTGGGTTGCAGAGCTGGAGCCACATCTGCCCCATCTCCCCTCCTCGACGCTGGTGAGCTGTGTGTCTGCTGTGCCCGCATCCATCCCTGGTCCTGGTGGGGCTGTTGAGGCATCCTGTGGGATCCAGGGCTGCCAGCCCCATGCAGGAAGGTGGGATGCTGCTCTAAATCCCTGGACAACACGACCTCAGCTGTGGAGAGGGTGTTCCCACTCAATCCCGAGCCCTAACTCCCTTTTGAGGGATGTCTAAGTTTGATTAACCAACCTCAGCACCCCCCCAGCATCAGGTCAGGGTAATTAGAGACCTTGTGTTAACGAGTAAACAAGGCTCAAGAGCCTAATTGACATTTCCAAGCCTACGCGTGGTGCTAATTGGCAGAGCTGGACCCACAGCCCCTGAGTTAACCCAGATTAAACCCTTCCTATGAAGAACTTTTCTCCTCTATTCCCAACACGAGGAAGTCTCCAGCACCACGACAAGGTGGGAAAAAAAGGAAGGGGCTGGGAGGGGGGCTGCAAAATGCAGGGGGCTGCAGAATGCAGGGGGCT
>NW_008624537.1:0-2646 GCF_000691845.1 Merops nubicus | reverse complement strand
CAGCATCACCTGCAGAATGGATTTCTTCTTATTCATTTTTATATCTTGCCCAACTCTGGCAATGACTGGCATGTGTAACTATTTGGCATAGTGTTCCACTGTTCATCTGCTTGACCTTCATAGTCAGCATCAGCAAAATGTTCCTGTTTAATTACTTGAACTCCCTGCACTCTTGCCTAATATGTCCACATTTATTGTAAGTTGAAAAGCTGTGTATAAGGGTAATGCATTTGTGGTTTTTTCTTTTCCTTTTTTTCCCAATATCTGAAGACATTTAAAATCCTGAAAATACAGGCCTGATTTTTTTTTTTTTGGTTTTATTTGGTACGGCATTATGGGCTAATACCTGAAACCTAAATTACTTTAAATTAAGATGAGTGTATTTTAAAATAGTTATTTATTGAAGTCACTGCAGAAAACTCTCACTGTAATATGGAGTAACTTCAGATTTGATTTATCTCAGGGCCTTATAAAATAGAAATATACTCCTGCCCACACTGGTTAGCATTTCAACTATATTGCTACATACAACACACAATTTTAATATATCTGATATTAAATAATAAAGATGCTATTAATTTGCATCTAGTATCACACAAACATGTCACTGAAAATTCATAAATTTGAAAGAAAAGGTTTATCAAAGAGGCAAGTGTTACAGTTCTCTTAACAATAAAATGTAACTAAGATATATCCCTGATTTCTGATGTACAGCAGCTATTTTTAAAGTATGTTTGAAGCTGAACAGATCCACTTTATAAATGACTGCAAAGGAAAATGAAAGACTTTCTATGCTCTTGGAAAGAATCTTCAAAATATGTCCATCTGACTCTTCTTCAACCATTTATCCTTGGAACACTGATCATACTTTGTCCATGTTAACAAGTTTACAGAGACTGCAAATTCAGTTCAGCTGCGTGGCCGCGCTCTGGGTCGTCAGGAGGCCCCCTGCTGCCATCATCTTCCCCTTGCTGGTAGGAGCTGGTGCTGCTCGGCAGCAGGATGGCTGCAGGGCTGGAGTGAGGCCTGGCCTCCTCTCTGGCCTCACCGCGTCTTGTTCCTCTTCTTCCTGAAGGATATGGCTCTCGTTCTTGTCTGGAAAGCGATGGATTTCTGCTTCTCCCAGCGAGAGCTCGTCTTTCTGGAGGGGCTTATGCCAGGAAGCAAGAAGAAGCAGCTGGACGAGGCCAAAGCTGAAGGAAAAGAAGGAGAGGTAAGGCTTGCTGCGGTTGGGGGCTGGACATCTCCCTGACACTGGGAGATTGCCTGTTCCTATTGCAGCTGGCCCTAAAATGTGGAGGGAAGATCAGAACTGAAGGGAGGTGGATCTTAAGAGCCTGGGTCCCACATCATAACCACTTTCCCTCAAGTGAGCAGGGAGCTCAACAATTTGAATGGAGCGTTTACAGGACTCATTTCTAAAATGCGTCGTTTATCATAAAGATGGCGATGACAGTGATGAGGATGACAGAAAAGTTTGTTCACGATAGTGTTTTTAATCCCCCCCAAATATTAGTAGTAAGAGGTCTTTACCCTGCTGCACTAATGGCTGAGGCTGCGAGGGCTCAGAAGGAGAGGGCAGTGTGAAATGTTTTGGCTGGGTGTTGAGTCGATCTGCATTTTGAGCAGGGAGAGAGAACTTGATTTGTCCGTTTTTCTGGCAGGAAAGGATGGAAGCTGCTGGCACTGCAAACTCCGTTCAGCTGCAGCAGGTCCAGACCAGCGCCTCGACCACAGAAGCCATCTGAATCCAGGCAGAAACGAGGTCCAGGGTTGCCTGGGGACAGTTGAAGGTTTGAGTCTCTCCTTCCTCCTCTGCTTTCTCTTTTTCCCAAAGATAAACTTGGAAAGTACCCGGTCATTTTCTGCTCTACTTGGCACATTGCCCACTTTCTTTTTCATCACAACCAATCATCTTGGTCTGGTTGGGGACCCTGGCTCAGAGTCCAGGGAGCGTCCCAGCTGCTGGGCTAAGGGGAAGGTGCCAAGGGCAGAAATGCCACCTTCTTGTCCCCTGTTTGTCAGCTGAAGGGAAGGGAGCCCTTGAAATCGCATACCTTGGTCACACTGTCCAGCCACAGTGAAATGGCCTCCCTTGAACACACTGTCCAGCCATGGGAGTGCCCAGGGGAGACCTGGGGCTCTGTGTCCCTGGATGCCCCCTCCCTTGTGCACTGGGTGTGGAGCTGGCTGGTTGTGGTAGCAGTCTGGTTGCTGCCCTGCCCCTAGACGGGCATTACCTGGCCTCTCATAGAGGACCTGCCCCACTTTCTCTCGCCCTAAACTCCACGACCTGCTTACTTTGGGAAGAGTTCCTAATTCCCTGTGCAGAGGAAATTCAGGGCGGGGAGGGGTGAGGGGGACAGGAACCCTCTGAAAAGTGTTTCTGAAGTTGCTTTTCCACTAAGAAAATCATTCTGGAAGGGACCCACGGTGCTTCAGCTGGCAGCAGGGTTCTCTTCCCACTGATGTGGGCTGGCTGTTTTCCTCCTCTTTGGTGCTTTAAACCAGGTCCCCAGATATTCCTTGGCCAGGCCAGGCCCACCAGCAGAGCAGCAGCTGTCGGGCACAGCCACTTTTCCTGAGGCAGCAAAGTGCCCAGGCTGCAGAGAACCACCTAGAATCCCAGAAGGGGGGAGGGGAGGG
>NW_008624536.1:0-1842 GCF_000691845.1 Merops nubicus | reverse complement strand
TGAGGGGACATTCTGTACCCTCATCCATCATCCCTGGCTGGTGCTGCACACCAGTGAACCAAGCTAACAGCCAGCTGTAAAACTCTCCTCTTCCCCTCCAGCCACAGGGGAAGTGGTGCTGTGCTAACCAGCAGACAGAGGTGAGGGTTTTCAGGTCATTTTTTGAAGATTTCACAACTGACAGGGGCACACATGCTGTGGAAACAACCCCGGCTGGGCACGGACACCCAGTTCTGCACCTTTGGGAGGACCTCCACTTGCTCAGGGGGCAAACACACCCCTCAGGACCACAGGCAGCACTGCTGAGGGGGACACAAGCCTTGCAGCTGCCTCAGCAAGAGAGAACCATGAGAGAAGTGGCCTCTACCACATCAGCATCCCAGAAACCAGCTTCTCAGAGCAGGAACGAGCTGGGTTCTGACCCTGCTACAGATCAGGCTCTGGGAGGCTGTGACCCACCAGGGCAGCAGCCAGAGAACGAGATCATAGAATCCTTTAGGTTTGAAGGTACCTCCAAGATCATCAAGTCCAACCATTGAGCTATTAAGGCTCTAAAGTCCTCTGCTAACACAGATCAGAATCTGTCAGGGTTGGAAGGGACCACAAGGATCCCCCAGTTCCAACCCCTCTGCCATGAGATCATTCATCTCACCCACTGCCCCCCAGCAGCTGCCAGGCCACAGGCCACGTCCTGACTCACTGCCACCGGTTCTGCCGTGGCACGTGGCTGTGCAGCAGAGGAAGGCAGTTAGGGAAGTGCTCCAGCAACACGCTGCCCCCGGGGGGGGAGTCACCCCAGAGAGCAGGGGCTGTGCAGGGGGTGCTGTGGGAAACACACCGCTGCCTCCTTGGCCTTGAACTCCTTCTCCCTCTGCAGGCGGTACTGCTCGATCTCAGCCTGGGCCTCCTCCTTCGCCTGCTTCAGCCGACGGTTCTTCCCTGTCGCCAAAGCACACACAGAACAAGCACTCAGAGCGTGTTTCCCCAGCTCCTCCATGCACAACCGTTGCTGCAGCTCCTTCTGTGGGAGGCCTCAGCAGGCAGCACACCCCCACAGCCCCTCCGGCTCAACCCCAGGTTGCCCTGTGGGCCATGGAACCGTTGCCACGCTCGCCGTGCAGTGAGCTTCCACCAGCAAGGGGTTCTGTGAGCCAGCAGGCAGCCCACGGGTCTGGTCTTGGTCATGTGAGCCTGAAACATCCCCCAGAAAGCAGCAGAAAGAATCTTGAGTCTCAGTTTTGCCTCAGGCCAGTTGGGCAACGGATGGAAAAATTGGCTGCTGCATCAACTTCCCCTCTTGGGCTTTCCACCATGTTCTGCCCAACAAGGGTGTTAGTTACCAGAGCAAGCTACAACCTCTACTTCTCTCAACGCTGTCAAGAGGGAGAGCTGCAAAACAGCTTCATTTAAAAAAAAAAATGGAAAAATAGAAATACGTTTAAAGTAGGAAAGATTTGTAAAGGAACGCTGACAGGAGGTAGAGCTGTGAGCCAGGGAAGCTTCGTTAAGAAAGAGATGGGTAGATACATGCTTGAAGGGGGAAAGATTTGTAAAGGTGAGGGCCTTTGTAATCATAATTACAGGCCGACATAGAAACAAAATGAAGAAAAAAACCCAAAAATTTAGGAGGAAAGATGCCGATAGGAACAAGCATCCCCGATGAGGGCCCTGTAGTCCCCCAGATGAGGGCCCTGCTACCCCAAACGCCCGGTGGACACCTCCTAGGGAGCATTCCCACCGTGCCAAGACCCACCGGACCCCTCCAGCTGCCAGCAGGGCGATTCCCCAGGCGCTTCCAGAACCCAAACACACCCCCTCCCCACAATTTCCCAAGGCGACCAG
>NW_008624535.1:0-2609 GCF_000691845.1 Merops nubicus | reverse complement strand
GGCTTCCTAAAGAGGTGGTCGATGCCCCAAGCCTGTCTATCGACAATGCCATTAGTAATATGCTGTACCTTTCAGATAGCTTGGGACTAGATGATCACTGTAGGTCCATTCCAACTGGAACTATTCTAAACAAACAAAAAAAACCCCACTCACCCCCAACAAACACACATCCAACCCAGACAAAAAACCCAACCAACCAAAACAAAACAACCCACATCCACACACCACCAAACCACAAAAAAAACCACATTGAACAACAACAAAAAAAGCTAAAAAAACCCACACCACCACCAAGAAAAACACACAAAACCTATAAAACATGGAAGTTATTCACAGAATAGTTTGGGTTGGAAGAAGTCTCCAAGACCATCTAGTTCAAGTCCCCATCTCAAAGGAGGGTTAACAAGAACAGATTGCTTAAGACCTTGTTCATTCATGTTTTGAGTATCTCTAAGAATGGAGACTTCACAACCTCTTTGGGCACCCTCTTCCAATGTTCAATCACCCTCACAGTAGAAAAAAAAAAAAAAAAGTGTTTTGCGTTCAGATGAAATTTTCTGTATTTCCATTTGTGCCCACTGCCTCTTTTTCTGTCACTAGCCACCACTAAAAAGCATGTCTTCTTTGCTCCCTCCCATCACATATTTATACACAGTGATAAGATTTCTCCTCCCCAGTCTTCTGTTCTCAAAGCTTAACAGTCCCAGCTCTCTCTACCTATCCTCACATAACAGATACTCTAATCCCTTTATCATCTTCATGGCCCTTTGCTAGAAGCTTACAACACCTGGGACTCAGTATTCCCAAGCAGTCTCCCATCCAAGTACTAACTGGACCCAATGCTGCTTAGCTTCTGAGATGAAATAGAGCATGTTCAGTATGGTATGGCCACAGGCTAGTAAGCATATATTTTTTGTTTGGTATTTAGTGATACACAATAAAATCACCCGTCCCCCCAAAATGGTCTTTGCCGAATTTTACATGAAAAGGTAGGTATTATTACTCCAGTAGTCACCTATCTTATCCATGGAATAAATAGAAAGGTCACAAAAGTTACATGCTTTACTGAAGTCCATGGGAAAATACTATTTCATTATATAGTCAAAATAGTTCACTCTATGTATTTAACATTTCCTATATATTATGACCTTCAAATAGACTACAGATTTGGTCTTTTGTAGAGATGATACAAGAATAAGAAATAAGGAAAGCAGACCTCCATATTAGAGAATGTAAAATGTCTGCTAGTTACACTAATCAATAGAAATTTTGAGCAATTTATATACAGAATGGTGGGAAAACATGCTGCAGTGGTACAGTCCCCCAATGAAGTGCTGCAGTTAAACCCCCAGCCCTGCATGACGGTTGGCACATGAACCATGTCCACAACCAGGCAAGAAAGACCCTCCTGATTGCTTTTCACCCAGGGTCTGGCCAGCCTTGGGTGGGAACTGATTAGGAGATCATCACCAGGTGCCCCCACCTTCCACATGAACTTGGAGGTAGGACAAGCCACCTCTATAAGAACTGACTCTGGTTACAGGGGACTTGGGAGGTTTGTTTATGTAGTGTATCTGTTTAATGAAAGGGCTCCCTGACTATTTATAGCAAGTGGAGTTCTCAGGATGGTGAGGTGAGATCATGAGTTTCTCTCTGGGCAACTACTATGTAATTGGACTCATTGCCTAGCTGATTCCATCTCCCATGGCATGGTTCCTGATTCAGCTTGCTCCCCTCTTCACACAATATGCTGTGAGTGCATTGACTTGTTCCTCTCTCTGGCTGTCTGGCACTTTGGATCTCTGGTGTGTGATGTGGGAGTGGAAGGAGGAGTTTGGCTGCTGGTCTGCTTGTTAATGATAATATAATTCTATATTGGGCAGGTAGTCAGCAGAAGACCTTGTCAACTCAAAGACCACTCAAGACCTGATGCAGTTCCCCTCTCCTTTTCCTGGGCCATGAACCAAACTAGTGTAAGGTAGGCATGGATTGCAAAAGAGTGAAACAGAACGCTAAGGCATCTCCTTGGTGTGCCGGGCCCCTGCTTTCCCAAACCTAGCACTACTTCTCCTATCACTTTGGAGTTAGTCACCTCCTGCAAGCTCAGTACATCTGGATTGTGACAGCCTAATACATCTGTACCTGAGTCATGGCCAACAGGGGGGTGATATCAAACTTTGAAGGCCAGCAAGTTCTGCGTCTGCGCATTGGGGAAAAAAAACGCCAGAATGTTTTGACATCTGAGGTGGGCCAGGGTGGAAAAATACCTGATGAAAGCCATTTATCTCAGACCCTATAAATAGTGATCCCAAAGCGAGACCCTTTGAGTAGTCCTGGATCACAGCGGGCTGTGTTCAGCAAATCCCACAAGTGAGATGTCTCACAGACACAAACTGTGTGAAGGGCCAGGATGAAGTCAGACTTCTCAAGACTCAATTATTTGTTGAGAATGCTGAAGCATTGTGAGTATTTATTCAAAACTCAAGAATAAGAGATTAAGAATAAGAAAAATTAAAAGATATTTCAGGGCTTTGGGATGGTTGCTAAGGGAATCTGGAGCACAGGTTATTTTCTCTAATATACTACTGCTTGAGAGCAGCAACACTGGA
>NW_008624534.1:0-1480 GCF_000691845.1 Merops nubicus | reverse complement strand
CGGGGGGGGACAGTGCCCAGGAGCCCGCGGGGAGCGGGGCCAGCGAGCTGGGGGCTCTGGAGACCCCTGGCCTGGGCAGAACCTGCCCTCCTGTGCCCACACGGTGCCCTGGACAACCCCCCACCACGGGCTGAGGGTTTATTGCCATGTTGAAAATCAGAAATTCATCTAAAATCAAGATTAGTCAGTGTATAGCCTGAGAGGGGCCAGTCTCTTCTCTTTCCTTCAGAATAATGAACAAAAAAAGGAGGAAAGTGATAAAAAATTAAAACCATGAGTGGTTGGCATCAGCAGAAGTACCCTCAGAGCAATTCATTAAGGATGCTGTATGGCTCTTTGTTTTGAGGACTCACAAAAATAAACTCCTGTGGTTCTGAATATTTCTACAGTTTCTACGAAGCTTTGACCTCTGGATGGCATTTGTTCCTTCCAGCACCATCACACTGACACTATGGAAACAGAAGTCACATTTTTCAGACATAAAAACTCTTTTCCTCTCTGTTACGTGCAGCGACAGGTTGGAGAACTCTGCCAGAGGCAGAAAAAGACCTTATAAAAGAGAGGTGAAATGGGATTCCCCACGTGAGCCCCCCGGGCAGCCAGCAGCCTTGGCAAGGCTGGGGCTGGGGGAGGAAAGAGCCTCAGCCCTGAGCGTGGCACAGGGGGGGCTGTGGAACCCCACTGCTGGCCAGGGCTGAGGAGCCTCAGTTTGGATCAGCCCCACAGCAGGTCCAGCACCTCACCCACAGCACCCGAGAGCCTGAGACTCCCCAGTGTAACTCCTCTTCTCCAAAGGACAGAGCCCAGCAGAAATCCCTCGCTTTTCACCCAAAATGGCCCTACCTTGAATGAGCATTCCTGAGTTTGGGCAGAACCAGAAGAGTTCAGGTGAGCCTGAGCAGCCTTCCTAGCAGGTATGGGACCTCCCAGGCCAGGCAGGCTTGGCTGGGGGTCCTCAGCCCCTCCAGGACATGGCCCAGCAGCCTCCCACCCCCCGGGCAGCAGGAAGGGCACAGAGCAGGCACCCCCCAAACATCCCAGCTGCTTCCCCTCGGGGCAGTGACACGGGGTAAGGGGCAGAGTTGGGGCACGGGCAGGTCAGGCTCTGGACTGCAGGAGAGCTGGAGAAAGGATCCCTGGGGGAAGCTCCTGAGGAACCCACTGGGGGCTCGCTGGCTGTGGGGTGGTAGAACCCTGCAGCAGTGCTGGCTCCTCACACAAAGAACTGGGCTGAACTGGGCATCAACTGGGCTGAACTGGGCATCAGCTGGGCTGAGCTGGGCAGCACCTGGGCTGAACTTCATGAGGTTGCCCTCCACCCAGCTCTCCAGCTCCACTGCTGCTGGATGCTGCTGATCACTCTCTGCTACCTCCCAGGCACTTTGTTTGATTTTCTCTCACCCAAATCTGTTTCATTTCACCTTTCTGAGCTATGGGACCACCCTGGAGCCTGGCCCTGCAGCAGGTCCCCAGCCCACCC
>NW_008624533.1:773-1015 GCF_000691845.1 Merops nubicus | reverse complement strand
TTGGGTTGGGTTGAACTCAGTTGGTTGGGTTGGGTTGAGTTGGTTGATTTGGGTTGAATTGGATTGATTTGTGTTGAGTTGGGTTGAGTTGAGTTGGGTTGAGCTCAGTTGGTTGGGTTGGGTTTGGTTGGGTTGGGTTGAGCTCAGTTGGTTGGGCTGAGTTGGGTTGAACTGGGTTGAGTTGAGTTGAGCTGGGTCGAGTTGTCCCGTCTTGACCATGGAGCAGCAGGTCAAACAACCAC
>NW_008624533.1:0-528 GCF_000691845.1 Merops nubicus | reverse complement strand
CATGGGGGGGGGGAGGTTCTCCAGGACCATCCCCCCCCCTGTTTTTTGAGGGCCCTTCCGGGGTCTCACCAGACGCCGCTGACGCAGCGGGTGGAGAGGGCCCTGGGCATGATCTCGGAGCCCTGCTGCATGAAGCCCCCCACGGGGAACCAGAGGCTGTTGCCCAGGGTGTACTGGTTCTCCAGGAGGTTCTGCCTCTCCCGGAGACACGGGTGGGGGTTGTACCACTCGTAGGGGCTCAGCCTGGAGAAAAGGGGGGGACAGGGTCCTCCCCGTCCCACCGACCCGTCTCCACGCGTTGGAGACCCCCCGAGGTCTCCCCCGTGTCTCTGGATCTCCTCGGTGACCTCAGGAGGAGCCTCGGGAGCAGCTCTGAACCCTTCGAGTCCATCATGGACCCAACGGGGTGTCCCACGGTGGCCCTGCACCCCCAAAACCCATCGCTGACCCTCCCAGGACCTCCATGAACCCCCAAAATCCATCGCTGACCCCCCAAGAACCTCCCTGAACCCCCCAAACCCATCATTG
>NW_008624532.1:2335-4903 GCF_000691845.1 Merops nubicus | reverse complement strand
TACAGGAATGAGCTGGAGGCATTAATTTTTTATTGTTGTTTTGGTTTTGGCGTGGAAGGGACCTGTAGCTGTTTATAAAAGCACCTCCCCGAATCTGCCTGGCCTTGGACTTGCTCACCACGAGCCAGAGGGGAGGTGACGGTGCTGGTGGCTGGGGGGGCTGCAAACAGCATGATCATTTTTCATGCTGAGAGCGTTAAAGTGCCAGTAAATTGCACATTAACGAGTGCGAGTGAATTGGAGGCAGCTCTCCCCAAGGAGCTGCTGCCCATCAGTGCATTAGGGAAGAGAATCCATCACTGCCGGCCCCGGGAGACAGCTAAATCCTTCCCAGAACTGCCGGCTGCCAAATCTCCTTGCTCCCCCTGCTTCTTTCTTTTCTTTCTCTTTTTTCCTCCCTCGGAAGAGGAAGCGAGGGCGGATGCCAGATTGTTTCTGCTCTCCATGGGTCTGATAAAAATGGGTCGGTGGCTGCTCTGCTGGGCAGTACGGGGCGGCCCTGTGTCTGTGTCCCCACTGCAGCCCCTGTGGGAGGTGTGCCCAAGGTCCTGTTGGCGAGATGTGGGGGTCAGCTCCATCCCTGGCTGATGAGGCCCTTCAGCTTCTAGTCTCTTCCTGGGGCTGATGAGGGTCTGTGTTCGACACCTCCTCTCAGCCCTGTGCTGGCTCCATCATGCTTTCATCCTCCCCACTGGGGTGGGCAGGGAGCTCCTTGGAGTTTGGCACAGCATCTTGGGACAGCACCATGGGCACCCCCATGCCCAGGGCATCCTCTGCCTGTGCAGGAGTGGAGGAAACCTGGGGTTAGGGAGAGCTCCTGATCTGTGCGCCCTTTGGGGTGCTGGGGTGGGTGTCCCAGTTCTGCTCCGTGAGGAGCAGCGTGGGTGGCTCTCTTGCTGCCTTGAGCTGTGTCTGCTCCTCTGGCTGTCACCCATGGGTGCGTGGGGCTGGGGCCTGACCTCGCAGCCCTGGGGGGTTCTCTCCAGGGATGTATTTGTAGGATTAATGTCTGTGCTCTCCCCTAGTCCGGGGTGTGCAGTGTGGGGCTGTCGGGGGCCCTGCCCTGGCTCTGGGGTGTGGTGGGGGCATGGCACGGCGTGGCACAGCACGCTGCCACTCTCCCTCCCTGTGCTGCTCCCGCCACCGATGCTCCTGATTGCCTGTGGCACTCAAGTGTTGCAGAAAACCAGCAGCTGTAAGGAGAGCAGCTCTCTAGGGCTTCCTGCGGCCGGGAGAGCAGCAATTAGTGGTGGTGGTGCCGGCGGGAGGCTGTGTGGAGGGGAGCAGGGCTGGGAGCTGGCTTGGGGGTGGCCCTTAGAGGCCATGGGGCTCCTTGTCCTTGACAGGGAGGAGGTGGGAGCTATCCCGAGGCTCTCAGGATGGGGATGGACGATGCCGGGCTCATGTTTTTGGAGGGGGTGGTGTTAGGAAGCAGCTTTCCCGGTCCCCTGAAGGTGTTCCTCCTCCTTGGTGCTGAGTAGCAGATCTTGGGGCCAAGCACCAGCACCCCATGGCTGCTGGGGTGGTGAGGAGGAGCAGATGTCTGCTGGGAGATGGTGTCCGCCTGCCTGGCGAGCACCTTTGGTGGGGGGGTCTCCTGTGGCGTGGGGGCCACTCTGCCCCTTGCCCTGATGGGCACTGCCTCTCTCCTGCTGCCAGACCGAGATCGCGAAGCGGCTCAACGTGATCTGTGCCCAGCTCATCCCGTTCCTGTCTCAGGAGGTGGGTGAGCCCTTGGGCCCTGGCCGGGCGTGCAGAGCGCCCCTGCAGCATGGGGAATGTCCCTGCCTGGGGACTCGGGTGTTGGGGGGCATCACTGGGTGCTGATGTGCTCTCCTCTCCCTGCAGCACCAGCAGCAGGTGGTCCAGGCCGTGGAGCGTGCGAAGCAGGTGACTATGACTGACCTGAACGCGGCAATTGGGGTACGTCCACCCTCTGCCCACCCCTTCCCGACACCCCCTGGCCGGGGCGCTGGGCTCCCGCAGCCGATGGTGATGGGAGCTCCCGTGCTCCCACTGTCCCCTGAGCTGGAGACCCATCTTGCCTCAGGCACATGGGGATCGGGGTCAGCTGCAGACTCCCGCCCCAAGTGCCATCTCCCACCCACGGCTGAGCTGGGAGAGGAGGGGGTGAGCCAGGCTGCTCTGGGGGGCTGCCAGCAGCACTCGGGGTGGAGGCGATGCTGCTGCATGGTGTTGGCAGGGAGTGGGGGTGATGGCTGGTGCGTGCCACCGTGTCCTGATGCCCTGTGGCCTGGGTGGAGGAGGGGTGGTCACCACTCTCCCCATACCTCCGTTTTTCCCTCAAGACCGCAGTGGTTTGGTGGTGTGGGTACGGGCAGGGTCCCCTGTCTGTGACAGCAGCTCCTGTCGCAGGGTGGGAGGAGATGGCAGCAGGGACATGGTGGACCCTGGAACTTGTCGGGGGCCACCCTGAGAGCGTGCCCTGCCCCTTCTCACCCCGCTCTCTGTCCCCGGGCTGAGCCAGGGCTGCTAGTGGGGAGGGGCAGCCTCTTCCCACCCTGCCCTGCCACGTCCTGATGAGACCCTTCGGCTCCGCTCTCCACT
>NW_008624532.1:0-2172 GCF_000691845.1 Merops nubicus | reverse complement strand
CCAAAGACGACCGAGGAGTGCACGACACCGAGCACAGGGGTAAGGATGGGGGGATGGGGGGTTGAGCCTGGTGTGAAGCTTGGGTGCTTCCCTGGGGTGGGGTCAGGGCTGGGGTGGGGGTGATGTGTTTGTGCCAGAGGGCTCCTGACCGGGTTGTTGGAGCAGGGGGCTTCCTGGCCACGAGGGACTGGGATGGGAAACGTCCCACACCAAGCAGCACCTCCCAGGAGGGCAGTGGGCTGGGATGGGGGTCATCACTGTTGGGGGCCCAGGACCACCTTGCTGCCATGGCGCTGGCCAGGGACTGCCACAAGCATCCCAGCATGTGGGGGCTCTTGGCTGTGGCACAACATGTTCCTCCTTCCCTCCTCCTCCTCCTGCTGTGCCTCCACGTTGCCACGGCGACAGAGCGAGACCCCGGCCCTGTAAGTGCCTTTTCCTTCTCCTGCACCATTTTCCCTTCTTCTGGGACCCTGGGAGTGGGCAGCTGTGGGAGGACGAGTACTGCTGCCCAGCTGAGGCCCCACTTCTGGCACAGCCGTGGGGGTGGGTGCCCTCCCCATGGGAAGCCCTTCCCCATGGACAAACCACACCATCCCCCTGAGCAGCATTCTCCTCCTCACTCCTTTGCCAGGAGATGAAGCCCAAGCTGGTGGCACTGGAGGGCTGCTCCAGGGTCCTCTGTGTCCCAAGACCCAGCTGCAGCCCCACATTGGTGCTGCCTATCCTGGGAGGCTGGCACAGCCCCTAATGCTCTATCCACCTGCCCTAGAGCTCCCTGGCACTGCCCAACGGGGAGCGGGCACGAGCCATCTCTGAGTACCTGAGCAGCAGCAAGAAGAGAAAGGTGGAGGAGAAGGACTTCGTGACAGACTACGTGAGCCCGGGGCTGGGGGCTTGGGACATCCCCGTCCCCTCTTGCAGGGTGCCCATGCCTCCAGCTCTGCCCAGGCGGGAGCGAGGGTGGCCCAGCCCCTTCGGCTCCCAACCATCCTCTGCCTTTCAGGGCAGCGACGCAGACAAAAGTGAAGACAACTTGGTGGTGGATGAGGTCAGTGTGTTAGGGTGCAGGGCACTGGGAAGGGGCTGAGATTGACCTGTACTGCCTGTCCCTCTCCCGGAGTTGGGAGCTTCCAGGCTGTTAACAGGCGAAGGTGGGCAGCATGGGGAGGTGGAGGTGGGACCCCCGACTTGTGTTCATCAGCCCTTGCTGACAGCAGTGATGAGCCCCAGGATCTGGACTTCCAGCCTGGCCCTCGCCCAAGCCACGGGCTTGCCATGGCCAGGAGCATCCCTGTGCTTCTGCTCACTCTGCTGCCTCCTGCTTTCCCTCCTCCCAGGACCCCTCTTCTCCACACAGCGTCCACTCCTACTCGTCCCGGGAGAATGGAGTGGAGAAGGTCCCTCTGGGGAGGAAGGAGGCTGTTCCCCTCAGCCCAACCTCCATGGCGTCCTCCAGCAGCACGTCCCCATCTCGGAGCAAGGATGTGCCCACGGTATGTGCTGTGTGGGGCAGCTGGGGCATGTGGTCATGTCCCCTCTGCCTGGGTTCAGCCAGGAGAGCTCCTGGACATGAGTCCTACCTGCCTTCAAACCCATGGGATGCTGGCAATGCTGTGGGGCAGGGAGGGCTCCTGCTCCTTTAGATCCCCTCTTGTGTCCCATCCTGGAGACCCTGCAGTGCCAGCTGGACTGGGTTGTCAGGGATGAATAACGGGGGTACCTTTCTGGGGGGGCCCTGAGGAGACCCCCCGGGGAGGGCAGGAGCATAGCTGTCAGATATCCCTCCTCTGTTCTGGCAGGTGGAGAAGGCAGGAACGCCCAGCCTGAAGTCCAGCACCCCGACCTCCCAGGGTGATGCCGCAGCCCTGGGCTCCAGCAGTGTCCAGCAGTTCCGCCCTGCTGCTGCCAAGGCCCCCATGGACCCACTGGGTGAGCTCGGCCCCGCGGGGGTTGGGGCCGCTGTCTCTGAGCTCAGGGGCCACCAGCCCCCAAGAGTCTGGAGCCCAGGTCCTGTCCCTTCATGCTGCCTCTTCCCTGGCAGCCCTGGGCCTGAGGAACCCGCTGGGAGTGCAGAGCCCCTACTCGGCCGCCTTCAGCATGGCTCACCCCGCTGTTAACGGGGACATGGCCGGGACCGGTGCCTACGCCAGCCTCCACCTCATGTCCCCG
>NW_008624531.1:0-842 GCF_000691845.1 Merops nubicus | reverse complement strand
GATGCCAAGTTCTCCCCGTTCCCTCCCAGTCCGGCAGCTGATCAAGTCGCAGCGGGTGCAGAACAAACTGGGCATCGTGCTGGAGAAGGAGAAGGACAAGACGCAGCGGAAGGATTTCATCTTCGTCAGTGCCCGAGTGCGTCCCACCCCCATGGGGTCTGGGGGCCTGGGGGTCACGCGCGGGTGTTCGGGACACCAGGCACCCCAAGATGACCCCAGTACAGCCCCAGGGACCCCCCAGGATGGCCTCACGGGTGCCTCAGGGCCTCCTGCACCCCACTGTGGTCTTTGGGGACCCCAGTGCAGCCCATAGGGTTCCTGCACCTCAGTTTAGACCCCAGGGACCCCAGTATGACCCTATAGGCTCCCTGCATCCCAGCACAGCTCCCAGGGACCCCAAAAAGGCCCCATAGGCTCCTTGCACCCCAGTGTGGCCCCATGGGACCCCTCAACAGTCCCCTGCAACCCAACAAAGCCCTACAGACCCCCTAGGGACCCCAGTATGGTTCCATGCATCCCAGTGTGGCCTCAGGGACCCCAGTGTGGTCCTGGAGCAGCTTGACAGTCCATGCCCAGTGCACCATGCCCAGCTGGGGGGCTGTGGGGTGCCGTGGGGACCCCACTCAGCACCATGTCCCCCCCAGAAGCGGGAGGCCTTCTGCCAGCTCCTGCAGCTGATGAAGAACAAGCATTCCCACCAGGACGAGCCTGACATGATCTCCATCTTCATTGGCACCTGGAACATGGGTGAGTAGGGCTGAGCCACGGGGGCTCCTGACTGGGGCCACCTGCAGGGTCAGGGGTCTGACTGCCACCCCAACACTGACCCATGTCCCTCAGCA
>NW_008624530.1:2619-4572 GCF_000691845.1 Merops nubicus | reverse complement strand
GGCTCTGCCTTCAGCCCCCTTGATCCTGAATGTCAGCTCTCGCCGCCAAAGCCGCTCCCCGAATGCCCCCAAGGTCTCTGTCCCCCCTGTCACCCAGCCTTGACTCCACTCCCGGGCTCCTTCCAAGGTAGTCACCTGCGACAGTAAGTTAGCCTCCACCTGCTCTTGCTCCAGGCTAACATCCTACCCCACCTCCCAGAAAAAAACATAACATCCTGCCCCACCTCCCAGAAAAAAACACTCCACCATCCTGACAACACAAGGCTGCTCTCCTGGGAACGTGAGGACCTGGAGGACCACCAGCAGCCTTCTGGGGACAAGAACTCTCCTGCTGTCCCCAACGCCCCAGTCGTCACCCTTCTTCGTTCTGGACCCCTGCCTGCTCTGCTGCTGCCCCTCTAATGTCCCCGTGGCTCTCTCCTTGTTTTCCAAGCGCTTTCCAACCTACACATCAAAAGCACAGCACCACCAACACTGGGCAGAGGCACTAAAGGACACAACAAACCCAAAACTCCAGGTGATGAGGCCCCTTTTGCTACAGCTCTGATGCTCACACCCATCTGCACATACCTGGAGGGCACAGGACTCTGCACTCCCAGCCTCAAGGACTGTGCCTTGGCTGCTCCATGCCTCCCTGGGCTGTCTCCCAGTGTGGCTTCCCCATACCATTTGGCCAAGCATCTCTGCCTCCCCGAGGGACCTAAGAAGCACAGGAGCCGACCCTGAGCTGCAACATCTATGCCTTTTCCCATGCCCAGCTGCCCCTACCTGAGAGTCCAACATGTTTGATCCCCTGAAGGTAGAGGAGGGCTCAGATGCTACTCTCTGCTTCCTCTGCCCACCCTGGGAACCTCCAACCCCTCCTCTGTTGTCTGCAGCAATGGTGGCATCCACATTGCCTCCCTGCATACACCACTGGGTACCAAACGGTACCCCATGCCACAGCCCCCTCCCTGGGTACATGGCAGCATCCCCAAGCCTTCTTGAGGTTCTGTGGCCACCAGGGAACACTATGGGGCCATGGGCTGGGGGCAGACCCTCCCATCCTGCTCCTGGAAAGTCATACACTATGCCAGACCCTATGCCTGTGACAGAGACTCAGCTCTACAGCGACACATCGAGCAAGTCCACAAAGCATCCACCTGACCTCACCCAGCACCTCCCTGGTCCTTGGCCCATCCTTCTGCCTCCATAAGCAAGACAGCTTACGAGCCATGGCCTCGCACGTATCATCTTTCCCATGCCAACTCTGCTGCTGCTGAAACCTCCTCACCCTGCCATCCTGCTTTGGGCAGCAGGAAGGGAGCTGGGGCTGACGGTCCTCAGTGTGCAACACAGAAAAAATAAAACACCCAAACCCAACCCTGAGGCTGCAACATGCCATCACCCCAGCATCGAAGTGGCTGTGGCCCCAACTTGTCCCTGCTCTCGACAGGCCACATCAGCCTGCGCCGCATGGCATGTGGAGCAGCTACAAAAGCTCAACAGATGCTCCTGCCCCCACACCTTTCATGTTCAAGGAGTACCAGAGCTGATTGGCAAACCCCCCGTGGCTGGAGGCGGGGATTGCTCCAGCAGAGGCCTGGCACGCCGGCTTACCTGACTGGTGGGGATCGGGTACGGCGCTGACGGGGCGAGTCCGCGTCCTGCGGTCCCTGCGGTGCTGCTCCACTCCTCCGACGGCTCCCAGGAAGGATGGTGCTGGCAGCAATTCCAGCCCCAGTCCATGGCCCTGGGCACCACCATGGAACGGGGATGCCACCGTCCTTCCCCGCGTGCCCGTTCCAAAAGTACCCGCGGGGCATGGGAGATGCTTTGCCCCGACGCCTTCCCCTGGTCTGTGCCTCCCTCCGCCCCCCTCGTGCCAGCCCCAGTTTGTCTCTCCTCGCGGCAGAAACGCTGAACTACCCCAGCTGCACGGAATCGGAGGCTGCAGGGGATTGGGGAGCGGGA
>NW_008624530.1:0-2588 GCF_000691845.1 Merops nubicus | reverse complement strand
ACACGCACCTAGGCTGGCAGACCCAGGGTCACCCCGCCCCGTCCTTCTCCTCCCTGGGTCTGCTGGGCTCCCTGTCCTCCTCCGCCGGGACGGCATTCAACTTTCTCGTGCCATGTAACGTGCCATTGTGAGGAATGTGTTGGCTGCCTGAGGCCAGACCCCGTTCGGACGTTCGGGGGGCAGCCAGGGAGGGATGCTCCCGCGCCCCTCCTGCCCACGGCCAGTCTTCACTTCCCGTCGATCATTGTATTCCAAGGGTGGCTATACTACCTGAGATTTGTGCATGTTACATTGTAGTTGTAACCTTTTCTAATTCGACAAGAATAAGAGATGGTTGTGATTGTGCAGTGTATCAATAAAGTTTGACGAACTTTGTACCTTCAGGATTTTGCTTCGCGGACCCTGTGCTCCCCCAGGAGGGAGGCGGTGCCCAGTGCCTGCCACGCCGAGCCGGGAGGGCTCCTGAGCACCCAGGACTGCCGTCCTTTCTGTAGCCTCACCTGATGTTTGATTGAAGCCTCTTGTGATCTTTTTGAGACCGAGGGACTGCTTCCATTTGGCCCCTCCCTTGCCCCACCCCACACATCTCCTCCGGGAACCGGCCTTGCTGCTCTGTTGAGGGGTCCCTGGTCCTGCCTGACTCCGTCGCTCGGCCGCCGAAGAGCACGTACCTGTTGATGGAGCCCTTGCAGGGTAAGGACCAGCTTTACTCTCATCGCTCCCCTACATTTGCCAAAAGCAGTGTGATCAGGACCCTCCTTTCCAGAGAGACAACTTCTCCCTCGTCTCGTAACAACACCTGCTCTGACAACTCAGCCTCCCGTGGCAGAAGGGACGTCTCTGCAGACAACTCCTAGGTGACTCGCCTCTACTGTGACCTGACAGCATGTGACGTGGACAAAATATCTTCCTCAAAGAACAAGAATGGTGAAGACTGGAAGGAGAAGGCGCTGCCACTCTCAGCAGCTCCCTGACACAGCTCCCTGATCTTGCTCTAAAACCATGGGGCTGGGACATCTCTGCTGTCCCCTCCAAGTGACCCCGGCAGAAAGGTAAGTGCTCTCCAAAACCCCAGGGAGAGGAGTCCAGAAAGGGAGAGCCAGACTGGGCACCCTGCACCTCTCAGGGCTGTCGGTTTGACAGCCCTGAGATGGGACCTCCCCTAAAGATGGCCAGATGCCCCAGCTCATGGCTCATCCTGATGCCTCACTCGCATCATCCCCTTATGCCATCACTGAGTGCTGGCGAGCCTACGCAGCCCCTTCTCATGAGGGACCCTCCATCTCCCTTCCCAGGTCCAGGGAAGATCTCCTCTGCAATGCCCAATCCAAGCCTAAAGACAAGGGCTACAGCTGCTGTGTCTGGAGGGTGTGTTTCAGGCCATGGTATCCATCCTTCCCAACCACCAACAGACACTTATGTCAATAAATTAATATATAAGTCCATTCATTGAGCAGTGCCTCTCTAACTTGCTCTTTGTCCCTCAAATCTCACTTGGGACACTCCTTGATCTCTCACCTAGAGCACCAAAACATTTACAATTCCACAGAGGAGGTGAGGCAGACACCCTGTTACTGCCATGTTCCCATCCTCAGCTGCTGGGTCAGATCCCTCCCCGTGCCACTTGAGCGCCCACATGCTGACTCTCCTGCTGGGCTTCCTCTACAAGGGCCAGCTGGCCCAGAAGGACCGAGCTCTGCATAAAGACCTCCACCATCATCTCCCATGGGAGACAGAGAGACATCCCCTGCCAAAGACAAAACTGGCCATGACACTTTCTCCAACAAGCCACAGCTGCCAAAGGGCTGGCTCTGGCATAGCCCTGTGCCGTCCTGACCCTGGGATGTGGGAAGCTGCCTGTGCCATCCTTGCTGCCCTGTCCCTGCGAAGCCTCGGAGCGTAGCTCATCTCTCACCCCACATCAGCATCACTCGGTTGCTGCCTGTTGCACCATGAGGTGACTCCTTAGCATCCCTTTTGCTCTCTCCCTGTTCCTAGCGCTCATCTCTCAGATCAGGCAAACTCATCGTGCAGTGAAGAAATAAAAAACCCCCACACAAAACAGTCATGCTGCTGCTAACAGTTGTCTTCGGATGCTACAAAAACGCACTGGGTGGCTTGAAGAAGCCAGCACCTCAGAGGCTACGGTCAAGGCTGAGAACGAAAAGAATTAAGTAACCTTCTGCACATCAGCAAAACTCAAGACACCAACCGAGATAAGCCTGACACCCATCAGACCTGCACGGACCACAGGTTGTGCCTATGGCCGAGCTCCATCCTGCTGCGCTTCTCCCGGCAACAGCTCTGCAGAGGGCTCCTGGTTTCCTATGCTGGCCTGGCGTTGCCATGTCTCTCTTCCCATGGGACCTGCTTCAGCCACTCCACCATGCTGCACTGCCACCAAGCAGAAAAGCCTCTGGGATCCTGTGTGTGGGGAATAGGGCAGAGCTGCACCCCGCGCCCTCTCCACCTACTCACCAAAGCCTTACCTGTGACGGCATCCTCGCTGGGCTCACCGCAGAGACCTCGGCTCCTTCTCTCCAACGCTCTCCTGGCCCGTTGCGACGGTTCCCCTGGTGTCCCTCCCT
>NW_008624529.1:78029-98262 GCF_000691845.1 Merops nubicus | reverse complement strand
GCCGGGCCCTCCTTCTTTTATGCGCTGCTGAAAAGTGGCCTTTGTTGTGGGGTTGCGGGCTTTGTCACCTCCTGGGAGCGGTGCCCCTTTCGCCGGGCTTCAGCTCCCGGGAGAGGTGAGCAGCCCGGGCTTTTTGTGTCAGGTCTGAGCTTTGCCTTGTGCCGGTGCTTGGGTGTCGCGCGGATCCCCTGGGGGTCCAGAGAAGCGTTTTTCCAGCTCGTTTTGGAGTTGTTAATTTAAAACTGCATTTGGCAAGGATCCAGCAAGGTGTTAAGCTACGTTCAGTCGGGACTTCCCCTCTGATTCTTCAGCCCTTTATGAAAGGGTAGAAGAACAACTGGAGACAGAAACTCAAATGAAATCTGCTGTTCTAAGCCTTTCTTCAAACTTGTCCTCCTAAACCTGAGTGATCTACAGTCAGCAGTTTCCCATAGGTTTTCCATCTTAAGGTTTTGTGGTGATAGTATTAATTTTGAGCAACACAACAGGCTGAGAGTAAACAGCCCTTATAGTTGACTTTACAGACCTCTGAGCTCAGGGATCAATAATTGTCCAGCCCTACAAACTGCTTACCAAAATCCTCCTGTGTCAGAGAACCGCAAGACATACACCCCTCAAACCAGGGAGCTGAGTAGGCAGAAAGGCAAAAGGTGGGTGTTCCAGAGAGTGATTTTCAGAGTGTGGGTCCCCAGGGCAGTTGCCCCTCTCTTGTGAGGGCTAGAGCTGGACTGATCGTGCAGCTTTCTTCAGGGATGGTGCAGTGGTTCTGCTGAACTGCTTCACAGTACTGAAGGTTTGGGTTGCCCAGCGGTCCTTGTACCACCACAGCCCTCTTGCTGGACGTCATCTGTGCTGCATGTGAACTGCTTTTGGGCTATGTGCTGCTCAGAAGTGCCACAGTTTATGTGCTTATGCTCCCGTGTATATTCTGCTGTGTGCAGTAGGTGCTTTATTTTCAAAGCTATACAAGAAGAAAGGCCCCTTCAGGTCATTTTCTGAACCTAATGTGCACAGTGTCAAACCAAACCCTGGGGCTGAAGGCTGAAGTAGGGAATCCTTCTTCAGGCTGCCTGTTCTGGCCATCCACACTCACCAGGGCAGCACCAGAAGAGCTGCTGCAGCCTCTGGAGAGGAATGAGTAGGTTACCATCTTCTTGCCTGTTGCACCTGCAACACATGCTGTTCACATGCACACCTCTTCAAAGGGTTTTCAAGCATCATTTAACTTGTCCAAGGCCAGGTAGCAGAAGGACAATGAAAACATTTTCAGATGACAAATATTTTCAAGATATTTAGTGTGTGTTTTCATTGCTTTGATTAAAATAATTTTCAGAGTGCAGTAGTTGGAGCACTGGCTATGTGGCTTTAAGCAGTGACCTGTCCCTTCTGTGGTGCCTTTGGGAATAATGGTTGACATAAAGATTTCTTCTCTGCAGACTAACATTCTTATTGTCCTGGGCATGCATAAAGGTTTGGCACCGCAGGGGTTAAATAGCTTGAGAAGGATGGAGGATTCTTCAGCCAAACCCAAGCTGATTGCACCTGGTTTGCTCAACCCATGTGTAAATGACACCGTGGTCTTCCCACCCCCACCCCAGCGAATGCCACAGGGGCTGCCAAGGTCTACGTGCAGGTCGGGCTGCCGGAGCAGGTGTGGGGCCCGCAGCGGTAGGAGGGCAGGAGGCTCTGAGGCTGCTCGCCCGGTCGGGAGCCCGCAGCCGCCGTGCCAGTCGCACGCACGCAGGAGCCTCCTGGGCTGTAATCGCCCTAAGCCACTGCAGTGACAGGGCGCCAAGGGAAAAGTCCCCTTTCTTAAAATTTGCTGTCTCCTGTTAAACGTAGCCGTGGTTGCTGAGCAGCTGCAGTAGAGTCTTTCCCTTGGGCAGGAACGGTGCGAGTTTTGCTGAGCGCAGGTCAGGCAGCCTGCTCGGCCCGTGGGCGGCTCTGGCTGCTCCCTGTGCAGCACACATGGCTCCAGGTTCCCAGCCAGGCTGCTCCGCCCTGAGACCCACTCCTGCCTCTGCTCAGCCGTCCCTGGGGACGGGGCTAGCTGGACATGTAAAGGGATTGGAAGTGAGGAGGTTGCTCACACATGTGAGTGTTGCTTTGCTGTCATTGGGGATGAATGAAAGGTTTGGGACCACAGGCTAGGGACTTGCAATTTAGTCTTTGAGGATTTAGAGGAATTTAGAGTCTTGGGGAATTGCTAAGGAGACAGTGACTTCCTTATAGGAAACTGGTCTGGAAGTGTGTTCTGGGAAACTATGCTTCTTTTAGTGTGGGTAGCTCATGCAGGTCTGAAAATTATCACTGTCATGTGGCAGAGCAGATGAAATTATTAAAATTTATTCTCTCTTCCCTCACCCTGCCTCCAGGCAGAGCCAGTCCTTCCTTTTCCAGTCTGTGCACACAAAGGTGACTGTCACTGGGTCATCCTGCTCCATGGTAGCCCATGCTTTTTTACATGTCAACCAACATATTATTCATTTCTTCATTCTTTGTCCACCATGAAGAGGTAGCATAAATCTGTGGGTGTTAATGGTGCTGTTTTGCTGATTTCAGTAAAGTTCTACCCAGCTCCAATGCCGGGAGTTTAGCCCAGAGCTCCTGAAGACTGACCTGCATGTGGGTTTTCTTTGGCATTGTATAAAGGCTCTGAGATGAGTGGTAAGGGCTGGGGAGATTCCATGTTGTGGCCCAGCTGGCGTGTGCAGCCACAAATAATAATTAATTGGCTCTTTAAGAAGTCTTGCAAACCCTTTTTTTTTGTCTGTCTGTCTTAAGCTCCTTTTAATTAACTTCAGTCATGTCCCAACACATCATCTTGGCTGAATCATAGACCTCACTGTGCCAGTTTTTCACATTCCTGAAATACACAGGCCGCCAGTGTTGCAAATGCAGCTCAGAGGCAGCGGCTCAGAGGAAGTCGAGCAGCTCTCCTGGAACTCGGAAATTTTCAGGAACTGTTGTGACATCGAGAGGCTAAGCAGACCAGCTTCTTGGCTTCAAACTCCCATGCTGCCCAATTCCCAGCAGTGCTCCTGTCTTGCACTTTACCCACTGACTCAAGGAGCAGCAATTGAAGCAGGCACCTATGTACAAGGATCTTTGTTCCTTTAGAAAGCAACTTTATTCGGGTTACAGTGCTTGGGGCATACAGCCTTTCGCCCCATTCAAGGGCTTGTTTCTTTGTCACACTTCTTATTGCAAAGGGTCAGCTTTCAAGATCATGGGGCATGTTAACAAGAAGCTCAGGAGTGCTTAGTCACCAAACAGTGTCTGTGTGGCAAAAGGACAAACTTTTGTGTCTCTTTTCTAGAAAGCTTCAAGCCTGATCTAAAACTGTTCCTTTCTCTAGAGGAACTTGGGGTTCAGGAATATCTCTGCTGCATTTATAACCTGGCTGTGCTCTCACCTATTCTGGTGGAAATAATCCTAATGTTTCCATTGACTCAAATGTGTATTGACACTTGTCCCTTGGTCTATATCTTCTGAGCTGGAGACTTCTGCATTTGATAACTCAGAATCAATTTTAGCACCCTATTTAACAATGTGTTTAATTTACTAAAGAGAAGGGAGGTCTTACTGTAACCTCTTGGTATTTGTTTAGAGAATGCAGGTTTGAGAATGGGGTTGTCTAGCGAAAAAATGTGTTAGTCAAATGGTTAAAAGCATGGTAAATTTAAGTGAGAAAGAGGGTGCAACATTACAGTGGTGAGGTTCTTAATCCATGTGAATAATGTGCAGCTGTATACAGCTGTATTCATCTTTCCTAACCTTTTTTAAATCAGTTTTGGTAGTAGTCTTCAAAGCAAATGAGCATGTTTTTTAAAAAAGGAATTTATTCAGGATACTTCTGTGCTTCACACTGAGGAATAAAGGATTGCTATTTACCTTCTGCTCTTAATGAGGTAGGAAACAGGGCATCCTGACAGCAGCTTCGGGTGGTGTGCCCCCAGGCTGCAGGTGGGCAGCCAGGAGTTACCCAGAAAACTCTTTTTCAGCATTGCTTTTGTTTCCATAGCAGCCCCAGGAATGACTGCTCAGAGCTTGCTGCTGTGACACAGGCAGTCGGCATGTCAAATGGTTATGGTGGTGAATTTTGAATAGGTGTGAGGAAAACACATATGATAGCTGAGTGAACAAAGAGGAAAAAGTGTCTTGGCCTTTTGGGAAAAGGACACGACAAACAGGAAAGGCAATTGCAAGCAAGCATGAGATCGGAGCATGAGAGCAGCGCCTGGGTTACTGAGGGCTGCACAGAAGCTCTACAGACACAAGCGCATTGCAAATGGGTAAGAAGTTGGAGGAGCATTCAATAATGAGCAGGAGAGTAAAACAAAACTGCCACCGATGAGGAATGCCTCATCATTCACATGGAACTCCAGCTAATTCCTTCGGCATCTGTTATATGACACTTCGCTGTGTGTGCAGACTGACCTAGCTGCACCAGCTACTAATATCATGTAGAAGTGGCTAATGTAGATGTTGATGTGGCTAATGTTGATGTAGAAATCAAATAATAAAATATACTAATAGTGAAGAAGAGAGAGAACTTCATGAACTGTTCGGGAGTCACCCAGCTCTGTTGCCTGTTCAGGAAATGTGTCTGCTGAGACACAAAGGATTTGGGTCTTTCTAGTTCCAGCCTTAAGGTATGCTACAGTGGGTGAGTTAAAGAATATATTTCCTCTGACATACTTTAGTTCTAACTGCTTGGCTTTAAGGAGCCTGTTAATCACTGCTTCCCAGCGCGCTGGGGAGAATACTGCCTGGATGTAGGTGCTGCAGACCTGAGGCAATATGCACTCCAGGTGCACAGAACACTGCAACCTAGAGTGGTTGGACCCCAAAAGAGGCACATTTCAAAAGGCTGGCATGCCAAATGTGCAGCATTGTAATAAGGGTGATTAAATAAAAAACCTGCCATGGATGCTATGATGGTATTTTTCCTGAAATTCTTCCTCTTGTGAATAGTAAACTGTGGTTTCTAAAGCACTTACTGGGCACCTGTCCCGGAAGAAGTGCTTGAACAGCAAAATGAAAGTGTGCTGTCAGAGTGAGAGGGACAGACTTGGCCTTGAGCCACTGACAGCCTGTTTGATTCACTGAGTGAGGTGCAGGAGGAAAAAAGGAAAACTGAGTCACCTATTGTTAGAAATGATGAAAACAACTATCAGGACTGCTCAGAAAGATCCACTGGTAGGTAGCTTGCCTTTTCTCTAAGTAGGGGCAAGGCTTCAGAAGATCACTGAGGAGTGTGCTTAAATCATACGGTGATGTCATATTTTCAGCTGTGAATTTCTTTCAACAGACCACTTTGCCTAGGTAAATAACGAATCTTCAACTGTTGATAGTAAGACCGTTTGTCCTGAGAATCTGGTGTCATGCATATATTTATAAGCAAAAATCTATGTGTGTTTGTAGCAGCTTTTACACTACCCATCACTGCTCTTTCTAAGTGATGCTGCTTTTTGCAAGTGAAGGAGTTAATATAGCCTCTTTCACACCAGGTGAAGACCGCACACCTTCCACTGGTGCAGGAAGAGAAAAAGATCCTTGTACGGAAGTTTGGGATTACGTAATGTGAAAAGTAACTAGAGGCAGAGGAAAAAGGGAACAGCTTGGATAGCAACACTCAAAACTCTGGCCTGCTGACTAGCCGTTAGTTGCCTTCGGAGAGCTGACAGGGGAGCTGCAGGCGTGCTGCCCCCTCCGGCAAGGCGCCTCCCCAGCAGCGTTGTCAGCTTTGCCTCCCCGCGGCGGTAGCTCCCGCAGGGGTTCCCCAGCACTGTGTGTACCCGATGTGACTGCTGGTACAGCACAGGCTGGGAAGCTCTGCTTTCCAGTGTTATTCTGTCTGCTTCCACCTGGGAAGGGTGGTTCGCGGATCTACTGCATGGTTGTGTACCAGGTGTTCTCAGCCTATGCTTCCAGCTCCAGCCGACTTCAGAAGAGGAAGCCACTCCCATTAATGTTTTGCATGATAACAAGTTAGGCAAGCATCATTTTTGGATGCAGTTGATGGAGGACTGGTTACTGCCAGTGCTAAGTGGGCGTCCTAGTTGAGACTATCAAATGATGTCTGTTGTATCAAATGCTTTGTTGGATTTCCTGCTTGGAAAGCGATGCATATGCCACTCAGAGTTTTCTGTTTTGGCATTAAAGCAATCTTGGTGCCCAGTGCAAACTGTTTACTTTTAGAGCTTAATTTTAAATATAGTTTTGGAACACGCTTGGAAATGTCTGCACATCAACAGTAACAGAGAGGAGACTAGAGCATTGTTTCTTTAACTGTGTCCTCTTGAAATACATTCATCTGCCTTGCCTTATGTGAACTGCTGCTGATTTGTGTGTGATTTATTCCTATATTATCTCATGCTGAACTGAACAGTAGCTGAAAGACAGCTAAGAACTGAGAGCACAAGACGACATAATGCAGAACAATATTTAAAGTCCTTTTAGTATTGTTTAACCCTTTCTTGTGATGTACCACTGGCGGAAGGAGAACCTATTCCATCCATCAGTCAACAGAAATAGCCTGTGTTAAGATCCTGAAGGGCACTTTCCAGCCTGCTGCAAAGCCAGTGGACATGCTGACATCCAGTGCCATTAATTTCCACCTAGCAGAAAAGTTTTTCAGAGTGCCAAGTGTGACGCCAGGATACAAAACACTTCATTCATCAAAGCCACAAGTAAGAAACTCTGTGCTTTGGGTTTTAGAAGTAACTTTTGTACATTTATGACTTTTTCCACATTAAACATCATTTATGGTCTGGAATTGTTCAGGCAAGAGGCATGTGGTTTCTGCTCCCGAATATCGGCAGCAGTTTTGCTAGGTTCAGTCTCTATTTTATGTTGACATTTTTTTGGCTTTTCATTTATGTTTTTGGTGACCTCTTTGGTGCAAGCTGTCTCCAGGAGAACCCATAACCTTCTTTCTAAAAGAAGACCAAGTGATCTGCTGAAGGTGAAGAAGATGACGTTGGTACAGGGAATTTGGGTTCAGAGCCAGACTTCTGCAGAGTACTTGGTGAAGGAATACCTTTTCTGGGATGTTCCCTCCTCAGAGTAACTGCTGGAACAAACTGAGAAGTAGGAATTTCACACCTGGACTTTGAGACATGAGTTGATAGGTTTTTCCATAGGCAATATGAGAAGTTATGGTGTAGCTGCTGAATTTTAAGTTGATTCTGTTCATGCTGAATAAGTGGTAAAGGGCTGATGCAAGATCTTGGTTTATGATCTAGGAATCCATTTTATGATTTTTACTGAGATTTCAAGGGCCTTCTTTTGCAGGCCTTTCTACGTGTAAGTGCAACATTTCAAGTGAGAGTGGGTAAAATCACATAAATATATTCTCTGTATCAAAGCAGAGGAGACTGTATGGGTCAGATGTGCTTTTGTTCCTACAGCATTTTGGATTCTAGTGCTAATTCTTTCTCTAGCTGGCCAGGCAGGACAGGATTTGAAAACGAGTGCCAGTTTTTGCCTTTCTGTATTCAGTGCTCTGGCCCAGAAGAGCAACATTTCTTTCTCCTGTCTAAATGCTCTGCAAGGGCCCAGTTATGCTACATGCTGAGTCCACTTACTCCAGTGACTTACTCATGACAAATAAATTCTGTGGGGTGTCTGAATGCAATGAAGGGTACTGCAGTGCACAAACTTGGAGAGGTGCTAAAAGCTCTCCATCAATGCCTTTGTGATTCTAGAGCTAGTAAGAATGTAAGGCCACAGCAGTGGGCTGATTCCATCCAGCCAAGGTTTTGTCTTTGGCAGTGGTAGCAGGAGATGATGCTATTTAGAGGCAGCTTTCAAGCCTGGCCACTGTTGGGGCTACATTCACCTTAGCCTCCTAGACCACTGACTCATGTCTGTCCTGAGGAGCATCTGTTGTCCTTTCCCTAGAATCTCTGCTCTGGAGCTCCATGTTCCACCTGTCCCCAAGGATTAGAGACCCATTTTCTGTGAGGAAACCAGTGCCATCCTGTGGGGTTCATCCTGCAGAACTAGCAGCACAGAGGGAATCCCTTCCATCTTTCCTGAGGTGCACCACCAAAGAAAGACAGCACTGCATAGAGGTCTCACGTTATTTCCCTGCTCTTGCCTGAATAAGGTATGAGTAAGGACGTGGCCTGTAATGTGTTAGAGGAGGTTTTATCCCCCTTTGGCCCTTTGCTTCATGGCTGAGCCACTTGTGGTGCTGGATGCTTCTGTGTGTCTCTGGTGCAGTGATCTTTGAGACTGAAGTTTGCTGATGTTCCCTCCAGCAACAGCCCATGTAAAGCTGTGTGGAGCACAGCAAAGGATGCCTAGTGCCTCGGGAATTTGAGACAGAAACCTACTTGGAGGGCAAGGGTGTTGCAGCTATATCTTTACATTTGTTTCTTCTTTAATATTTGATGTATTCTTCCACTGCCTGACCGTGTTGATCCATCTATCTGTGTAGGGTGAACGGCAGCACTAAATTTCAGGGAGAGAAAACAAATTTTTTGGTTTGTTTTCTTTGCTTGCCTGAACTTTTTTGTGTGGGCTTACTTTATATCCCAGCTGCTTCTGCAAGTTTAGGATGCCTCTTCTTTCTAAACCTCTTTTCTCCTTCCTGGTGCCCTGGGCTTTGGGCTTGGAGAGTTTAACCTCTGGCCTCCCATAGCAGAACAGCCTGTAGCAGCAGGGTTTCATTCCCACCCTCCCCAGGTCAGGACCACAAGCCTACGCTTGGTGGTGCAAGCTCTCCTGGCTCAGCCTGCAGCTTGATTCTTGATGGTTTCCCAATAATGGGAAGAGATGATGAAAGCAAAGTAAGACACACAGATGGGGAAAGATATCTCAGGGCTGCCAGGGCAGCTGTTTGAGATCTCTGAATCAGATGGAGACAGACAGAACTCCACCACCCTCAGCTTCCCCGCCCTCGAAGAAGCCATCTCCCATGTGCAAAGCGAACCCAGCCCTGCCCCAGCTATGCCATTTTAGCTAATGGCCTAGTTAATAAATGGCAAATTCCAAAGGTAATCCTGTCAAAGCCTTCCTGACATCACCGTTGATAATACTGACCACAAAGTGTTCCCCTGCTCATCTGGTTTATACCAGAAGAATTTGAATTGATTAGATCAGTATTGAGGGGAAATGTAGGACAAGCAAATATTCACGGGGAAAATCAGGCTTTAGACAAGGAAGAAGGTCACAAGTCTCCATGGTTTGTAAAGTTTTTCACCTGGTGCAGTAGGAAAGGTTTGTGATTGTCTTCTGCTCTGCAACAACCTTTGCAAGAGTGTGTGTGTCCCAGCCTTTCTTTTTTTTTGCCTGTAACTCAATCCTATCACGTTGATAGGAGCAGCTGTAAGCCAAGCCAATGCATACATCTTCGAAGGGTTGGAGACGTGGAATGTAAAGTCTCAAGGGCAGAGAGCCATGTAATTGTCCTCTGGAAGAGTTTGGCAAGGTCAAATTAGTGCAATTTGGGATCTTGGCACACCAAGGAGAGCAGAGGGAGGAGCAGAGTATCCTTCTCTGTCTCCACTGTACTCCCTTCTCTGGAAAAGCTGGGACAGTAGTTTGGAGGCTGAGTAAGAAATCTGGTATTTTGGGAAGGATACTGGGCTGCTGCTCTCTTATCCTTTCCTACTCCTCCCAGAACTGTGGTTCTTAGCCTATGTTGAGGTAAGTGACAGCTATTCATGCTCCTCAGGCTGCTTGCAGACTCAGGTGTCACAGGATTCCTTACACATGGGCTTTTACGTATTTATCAGCCTGCAGGCTTCTCAACGTGATAGTGTGTGGGGTGGCTCCTTTTAATGAACGTTAAGATGGTGATGCAGAAGATGGGTAGAGCAGTTCTTCATGCCTGTCTTCTGCTGCTGGCATTGATACCTATGGTGTCTGCATCCCTGTTTCTTCACTGTGAAGCACAACAAGGTTTGGTCATGTAGGTCTGATCAGAACAGGAGCAAAGAAACACTTGGGCACACTCGAGCAGTTATTGGCTTATGTGTCACCCTGACAGCTCCCTAAAAATGGAATCTGTTTTACTGACCAGAGCAAGTATTAACAGGAGAAAGATATGTGGAAGAGAGAAAACAGCAGGTTTTTGGAATTGGATATGATTAGCTGATAAATGGAAATACTTGGTAGGTGGGAATAAAGAGGACGGAGCCCGACTCTTCTTAGTGATGTCTACCGTAAGGGCGTTTGAACATAGGAACAGGTTGCCCAGAGAGGCTGTGGATTCTCCATCCTCAGAGATAATTCAAAAAACGACTGGACATGTCCTGAGCAACCTGTTGTAGCTGTCTCTGCTTTGAGCAAAGGGGTTGGACTAGATGATCTCCAAAGGTGACTCCAACCTTGGCAATTCTGTGATTCTTTAAATACACTTGCAAAATACCTGTTAGAGGGTAGTTGTGATAAGCTGGCTTGGGAGGTGAAACTAGCTTTAGAAGTTCTGACAGATCCCTGGAAATATCCCAGTTAAAAATGATTCTGCATTTTTGAATTTTTTCTTCAGTTGTTTTTTTTCCCAGCTGTGCTGGAACATCACCTGCAGACTAATTGATAGTCACAGCTGGGGAAAGGGGTGACCTGTAGTACCTCAGCAAAGCCAGTGGAAATATGAAATTTTTAAGCCAGCTCAATTGTTTGAGACAATCTGGAATGTAGGTACATTTCAGTCCTCCCCCCAAAGTGTGGGGCTGTGCCATGTTCTGCTAACCAGCACACTATCTTAGCACAGAATGGTTGGCATCCCAGATCACAGATGACATTTTCAGGCATGCTGTTGAGTAAGCATGAGGGACTGGATCCCACTGGTGAAGCAGATAGTTGGGGAGGTGAAGTTGCTTGCTCTGAAATGTCTTCTCCAGAACCTTCCTGGCTTAAAAGTTAGTGTTGGGAATTCACTTTCAGCTGAGCAGGGATTTTCAGACTTTCACTGAGTTCTAAGAAGTTCCCAGTCCTGAGTAGGTCATAGTATCTGTTCAGAATGTTTCCTGTTTGTCCCTTCAGTGGAAGGCACTGGCCTCAGCTGTCTTCTGCTTCTTACAGCCTGTGCTTTAAAGGGGGCTTCTCAAGCATGGGTTAGCATTCACACTGCCATGAAGAGTGGAAAGGCTGTAACGTGCTGAGAGAGCAGACTCTCCAGTCCTGGAATTTCTTCATATTCCAGCCCACACCATTCCTCTTCTGGGAAACCTAACCGCTTTGTCTCCTTTGTTCCCTCCCTCTCAGCTCCCTGGACACATCTACTGCCATGAGATGTCTCAGCCAAGGATTTTGAGCCAAGATATGAGGGAAATGGTTTAACCAGATGTGTGCCCATGCCTGAAAGACTGAACTTTGAGATGCTGATATTTAAAAAGCTTGCCATCTCCTCTACCTCCCAGCAAGGTGAGTCATGGGTGGGACAGCAGCATATCCAGAAAAACACCTCTTTTTCAAGGGAAAGGAGGGGAGGTTATAATTTGACTATAAAAATTTGCTCCAGGCTGAGAACTTGGCAAACAAAAGCTTAGCTTAGGAGTGATTTAAAAGGAAACAACAAAAAAAGCATAAAATAAATCAGGGCACTCATTTTGGGTGGAGATGAGGGTCCGGAACATAAAGATCATTCTTTAGTGGGGGAGGAGAAGGAACAGCTCAAGACAGAGTTGCATTTGGCTCTTAGCCCTACTATAACTAAGCCTTTCAAAGCCAAGAGAATAAAGTGAATACCCATCCCGTCCCTGGCCTCTCTCTTCACCCATGTCAGAAAAGCAGGGCCCTCTGTGCTCATGAAAGCAGAGTGGATGCAGATATGGTGCCACTGCAAGAATTGCTCGTGTTGCCACTTTTTGAATGTGGATTTCCCTGTACCTTACATTGCAAAAACCCATGAAGTCATTGAGGCTTAGCTTACCAAAGACAAAGAGGGGCAACTGCTGCTTTGAGCATTGTGGATCTCCGCAGGCACTCTCTTGCTCTGTGCCATGCCACACCTACTGCTCAGGGTCCACCTCCAGCATTGCACTGTGCCACTTCTGAACAAGCTGAAGATCTGAACAAGGGGATGACTGCTCCTTGCTCGCAGCCTTACGCAGCCTGACTCCTCCACAGTCCCACAAAGCTAAGGAAGAGGAAGGAGAGCAAGCTGGCTGCATAGCAGCAAAGACCACAAACACAAAACATCCCTCTAGAGGGGAAGGCTTTTCCAGACCATTACCTAATGTGCACGGCACACATGGTTGGCAGCACAGTTGGCACAGGCCTTGGGAAACAAAGTCAAAGCCCAGGCAGTTGCCATGTCTTTTGTTATCTCCAGACCCCTGGGCCCCTCCAGCCTGTGTACCCATACATAATTACATTGCAGGCTCCCTTTGTGGTGCTGTCACTGTGTGATTTTCCTGATGGCCTGGAGCCTCCAGACATCAAATTTGGGAGGAAAGTATAATGCTGACATTTTAGACAAACCCCTCAGACTACTGAATTACCTATCCAATTGGATATACAGAAAAAGATCTCCCAGTGAGGGGCGGTTAAGCACTGGAACAGGTAGCCCAGCAAGTGTAGGAAAAAGCCATCTTTGCAGATTTTCAGAACTCAATTGGATAAGGCCTAGAGCAACCTGACATAGCTTTGCTAAGTCTCCTTATTGCTCTGCACACTTCTAAAACAGCTGTCCCCTTAGCTGCCTGATGGAGTGCTTTGGCTGTAGCAGGTACCAATGAACAAAAGGCTAAATGAATGATCAAAGGGTTGTAGATGTAAAGGACCATTTCTGAAATTTTCCCACCCACTGCATGGTTAATACATGTTCAGTTCCATCAGCTTAAGTGATGTGGGCAGTTGTGGTTTAGATGGGATGTTACCTAATTCTGCTTAGAACAGGGTCCCTTTGAAGGGCAGCACAGCTTAAACCTCTCCAGCTCTTGAAACAGGCTTCATAGTTTGCTCACACATATTTTTATATGTGTTCACAGATCCTCACTTCAAGCACCTCAAGGCTGTCTGAAGAACTTGGTGTTGACCAGCAACAGACAGTGACAGGCTTTGCTTCATATAAAAGAAATGGCACTTTAATTCTTTCCTTTCTCCAGGCTTAATAAGACAGGTAGAACCAGACAATACAGAAACTTTTAGGACTAGATTTATTTATTAAGAAGGCTTGGAGAAGCTTGGCTTTGTGCTTCTGGCACTGTTGTTCTCACAGTATTAAGAGATCTCTTACCTGTACTGGTATACTGTATAATTTGAGATCAGGTTGTCAAAGCATCACCTTTCTGAATATCTCAGTAGAGTCAACTCTACTGAGATGTCAACGAAGGCTGTTCAAGAGATCTTGTTAAAGGGAAAGAAGCTTTGTCTTTTAGTGTGCTCTTATATTTCAGTGCTGATGCTTTCATGTATTGTTATTTCTAGGGAAGACTGAAGCCACTGGGCATGGAATCCAGCCCATCTTCTACCTCCCTAAGTGCAGCAAAAACATTTACAGACTGATCTTCTACAGCTCCTCTCAAGCACTGGAATTTCCAGGTGTATATGTTTTCAGGTCACAAGCAACCCCAGGAAAGCTGTTTTTCGAAAGGTATGTAATCTCTTGTTTAGACTAAAAAAAAAAAAAAAATTTTTTTAAAATTACCTGTGGCATCAAAACAAAGCAAGTCTTTCTTTTCTTTAAACTTTAACTGTGCATTGTGCAAAAGAAAAAAGCTGTAAAAATCACTTAACAAAATGCAGATGAAGGTAAAGGTGAGGTACTGGCGTTGGAGGTAAGGTTAAATCAGAGCCCAGCAGAAAGAGCATGGCAGTGGAAGAAGTTTATCAAGGTCATTTCATGTGCCACTGTGTCACGATTCCCTTTGTTACTCAAGAATGTTGCTTCACTGGTTCCTAGGGTGTGAACGGGCCGTGCTGCTGGGAGGATGTGCCCCACAGACCATGCATGAGCCACTATTGGGCTACCTGATGCTGACAGAAAGGATCTGTCTGAAAATTGTTGTTTTTCTTGTATTACAGTTTTGCTATGGACCAGGTATTGGCCTGGACTTTGTAGTGAGAAGTCGTCAGTAGTATGGTAGTTTGCAGAACAGCACTGTGCAGGGCAGCAGTGTAATGAGAACAGGCAGGCACTCCCAACCAAATCAAGGGCAGTTAATATGCCTCTGTAGAAAGTATTCACAGGGGCCAGGAGGTTTAGAAATTATCTATCTTGTAAGGAGTTCAGGAGATTAAGCTAAATGCTCTCTAAAATAATGGGGATCCCTCTCACCTTTGCTGCCTTCAAAGAAAAGATGCAGGACAAAGTGCTCATAGGCTGTGTTGTGTGTACACCTATAAAGCAAAGCACACGAGGAGCCCAACAGGCCTTGTCAGGAAGGGTGGAGAGCACAGTGAGTGTGCGACAAGCCCTGGCACACCCCCCCGTCACCACTGCCATCTGTGGCTTGAAGCCAGGCTCGGTCAGAGTTTACACCGAGGGCTGACATCTCTCCCTCCGGCCAGTGTTTGTACACATCCCAAACTGCTCTTGCACAATCTGGTGTGAGTGGCACACTCTGCTCAGAATAGATTGGTGACTGGAAGAGCAGGCTATGTGTGCCTGTTGGGCAGGGCTGCAATGCACTGCTAGAGACAGCCAAGCCTTCTTGCTTTGCTTCCCTTCTTCCAGTTCCCACCTGCACGCCCAGCCCTGAAAAAAGGACTCCCACTAAAAACAAAGAAACGGCTCTAGCAGGAGATTCCCTGGTTGCTGCCCGTGTGTCAACTGCTGCAGGCTGTGGCTTGAGTGATGACAGCAATGATGCAATTAAGTGATTTTGGAATCCTTCCTCTTACAGCTTTAGTCCTTTGTGCGGATACTCTTAAACCAGTGGCCAGGAACTGATCAAGTGTACGTTTGTAAAAGAAAAGGAGGCAGAACTCTGCTTCCCTTCTCCTTTTCTGTCTGTTGCCTCAACCTAGATGTACGGCCAGTCAGTTTGATGATGGTGCCCAACTGGTTTTTAGCTCTGCCCCTCTGGGAAAAAAAAAGAGAAGTGATCAGCCTCCTCCAGTGTTTGTTCTGCCCCTGGTGATCTCAAAGCCTGCTCTGGAGCACATCTTTGTGAGCTCCAATGCTGTTCATAGTAACTGCCTCTTCTAACATTTCCAGTCTAAAAGATAATTTCTAAGCTTTTGCTGTAACGGACCACACTTCACACGTAAAGGACTCAGAAAAGCCAAAGTATGACTCCTGTAACAGCTGTAACTCAGACCTTTTTGCACACATATTATTTTTAGTTAATACAGATGGTGTTAACATTAATGCCTTAACCCTTGAGGAAGCTAGCTAATTTCCAGGTCGATATGACCAGGGAGCTGGCTCATTTCCAGTGTTTTGGGGAGAGAGCCAAGCAGTGCAGTGCCACGGTGTTTCTGGCTGCTGGTGTTCCTGAGTGGAGCACAGCTGGGTCTGCACTTCATCCTGGGCTTCCACCCACTGTCTGCCACCCCACCATCGTCTGTTTGTGCCGTGGGCTAAATGCCTTTAATGGTAGGGCTACAAGTTACCAAGCTGCAGCTGCGTGTTGTGATACTGTAAACTAAAACACCTAGAAGGGCCAAACTGGCAGCTTATTAACCTAGCCATGCAGGGCTGGTGGGTTAAGAAGGGACAGCCAACTTGGTCTGGGAGTTTTGCATAAAATATAGTAAGAAAGTGGCACCATCACCCATGCACCCGCTGTTGTTACTGAAATGTGGATCTAACCAGGAGAAGGCTGTGGCAGGCAGGGGAGGAAAAGGGATGGGGGATTTCAAACACCATGGCCCGCAGAATGAAAACCCTGCATTCGTGCCTGCGTCAGTAGCCTGTCTGTGTGCTGACCCCAGGCTCACCTGAGCCTTGGCAAAGCTCCCCTTTGTTCTGTGTTGGCGTTCGGAATCCAGAGTTATCCCACAGCCACTTTGTGACCCGTTCCACCCAGACAGCCTGCCCATGATTGCTTCATAAAGCAAGACCCAGGAATCAAAAACAGAGCATGTTTCCTGAGCAGAGATGGAAAACAGCTGTGCTGGAAAAAAGGAGGGGTTTGCTGGCTGAGCAGTGGAAAATACAGATCAAGGCCTGGTTGTGCAATCTTCCCTTGCTGGCCTTTGGCTGCTATTGTGGCAAGGGGACCAGCTGGAGTTGGAAGGAGGCTGCTTCCCAGTGATGGGGGTAGCAAGAGCCTCTGGTAACAAGGCTACAAACCTAGAGCTTAGTTCTGCACGTTTTACAGATGCCAGGGAGGCTGGTAAGTGACATCTGGTGATGCTGCCCTCTCTCCTGTCCTGTGGTCAAATCTGTCTGGCCAGTCCCAGATGGCAGTGGGATGGTCGGGCCCGTTACTGTAAAGGCACACGGACCTGTAGGGCTGCAGAGAAGCAGCATCTGCCCCGGTGTGGAGCTCAGTTCCTGCCTGGCGCTCATAAAGAGCTCGCGGTGCAGCCCAGCCAGCGGGTGTGGTTGCCTAGTCTGGCCAGGTTCCTGTGTCTGAGCCCCCAGCACCCGTTCTGGGGAGTAGGTGCACCCCAAGATGGACAGTGCTCATACAGGCTGTGTGGGGAGGCTGACCAGAATAATCTTAGGGCTAGCATCTGCTCCGCCACCACTGTCCTCTGTATTCAAAGGAAGGCTGTGTCATGAAGTGCCACTTGCTTCGAGTCAGGCTTCTGGAAGAGTTTTTTATTGAATTCAGAACCTCTAACCAGAAGTAAACAAACCAGCTGAGTCTGAATCCAAGGCAAGGGGTGCAGGATTCTGTTTTGTTTTGGTTTTTTTTTTTTTTTTTTAATTTAATTGTTGTGTGTAAGGAGAGGAAGGACAAGAACAGAGAGGAGAATCAGGTCTTTGTTTCAGAGCCAAATTATAAAAAAAATTACCCTCCTCTGCTAGATGAGCCCCACAACAATCTCTCCTGTCCCAGTGCCCTCTGTAGCTAAGCAAGAAACTACAGTAAGGGGCAAAATAGTGAGACGGCAGAAAGCAAAGGAAGTCGGCAGGACCATTAATCACCTCCTGGGCTGATACATACCAGCTACACTGGCCTCTCTTCTTAGCACCTGGAACTGCAGAAGACAGCATGATGAATGTTTTTCACTCAGTAGTATTGGAGCTATGGATGCACTGTAATTGCAGGGAGATGGTGCTTTCTTACAACTGGCTCAACCTACCAAGCTGAAACATATGGATTCAGACCTTGCACTGCAGCAGTTTCCAGTGGTGTTCATCACTAAGACAGCACAACTGCAGAGGAAAAAAAAACCAACAAAATGGATCACTGCTACAGAGCCCATGAAGGAAAAGGAGGAGGATGTGGTGGGTTGACCTGTGGAAGGGAGAAAACTGCAGAACTGGGGCAAGAGCAGCGTCCAGAGGAGTGGTAAAGAAAAGCAATTTTGGTCCAAATATCAGAGTATTTTTGTAATCCAGGTACCTCACAGTGAGGTGTAGGATGTGTGTTGGTTTCAAATGCTGGAAGACCACAGTATGCATGAAATTAACACCAAGAGGCAGTAGAGTTACCCAAAGCACACTGTGGGCTGTGGCAAACGGGAACGTGCAGAGATGGAGGAAAGCAGCATTACATTTGCAGTCTAGGGGGTAGGCTCCACACTGGGTGCAGCCATTGCATTATTTGCAGTTTAGGTAGTTTGCTTCCTGCCACAAAGGATCCTGTAGTCCTGAGTTGTGACCTGAAGACAGCAGCCAGCCGCTCCTGTGGGAACCCCTTTGGCTGGATTCTCAAGATGCAGTTTACGGGGGGCTCCCACTGCACAAGAAAACAGCAAGACAAAGAGCAATGAGTTCTGCGAAGGCAAATGCACTGGCATTAGCTATAACTGATCTAAGCCAGGTCACACTAAACTTGGTACACAGCAGGCTGTGCACAAGTTCACACAAAATCGATTTGTTTAAACCTGGGTAACTTTGTAGTGCATCCAGACAAACAAACCCCAGACAGACAATATTAATAGCTGGTAACAGCTTCAGCAATCTTAGAGCTGTTGAAAATTTGGCATTTTGTGCAGATAAAACCTCTTGTGCTTTGAAGATTATTTTCAATGAAGAACAAGATGAAGGCATATTGTAAAAATAATTTGCAAAGTGAGGTGCTAGTTTTTTAGTTTTCACTGACCTGAAATTCTTTTTAAAAACATGGTCCTTCCCTTTTAACTTCTTAATGTGATATTGGTCATCAGAGTTCTCATGAAACTAGCAAACCTTCTATATCTACTCAGCAGGGCCCAAAGGGAACCTCAAGAGTTGCTGAAACAAAATTTAATTTAAAAATATTTTAAGTTTTGTTGCCATAGAAAAGTTCTGGTCTTGATGAAATTATATTTCCTGCAGAAATGCAAAACCCAAGCCTACCATTCAAATGTTTGACCCAATGTCTGTTGCCCTTCCAGAAGACGAAGGGTAATGCAGAGAAGGCAAGTGTGGGTTTGGGAGAAAAGTCTTGCCAATAGATGGGGGTAATGAAAGCAGAGGGAAGAAAGTACAAATTCCCAGGCATTCCAGACATATCTGGTATCCTTTACATCCTGCACTCTGCACTTCAGTTGTACATATTTTAGTGTTCCACCACAAAGGCAGCTGAAGTTCAGTTGTGAGTTATTATATGAAGAGTTTTGTATAGCTGTCACAGGATCCTGTGAGATGAAAAGAAGCTGACCATGGCAAAGAAAGTAAAATAGAACATGCACTCTATTAACTATACTGGAAACCACGTCTGTCACAGAGAAATGGGTGCCAGGAAGCAAAAACTTCCATAAGAAATGAGAAATAAAGGAAAAAAATAGGAAAAGAAAAGTCACTGGTAGCTGGGAGAAGAGTACAGGCTCATTACAACATCTGAGCTTTTGAAAAAAAGCTTCTGGTTTCCTGTAGCTCTTCATCTGTTTTTCTGTTCTTTTTTGTCCTTCTCTTTAACCTTGCTGGGTAAAACACATCTCCAAGGACAAATAAAAATTATTTTCTTACCAGTGCTGCTGACTTTGCAACCTGTCAGAAAACTGACTAAACTTGAAGCTCCTTCAGTCAGTCACTTTAAAATATAGTCAGCATTGTGTTTTAAAAAAAAAAAAAAAGAAGGAAGAAGAACTAAAAAGAAATATATTAATTCAACACCAGGATTACTCTGCTGTGTATTAAGGCAATGCAGCAGGCTCTGAGAGAAACATCAAGCCTGCAGGGATGAGTGGTGTGTCAGAGGGAAGCATTGCAAAATACTAGGCTTGGCTTTTGCATGATGGTGAAGGTATTTAATTTGTCTCCATGAAATAGGTATTTTATTAAAAGATCCTTAGATCCAAAAAGCTGGCCTGAGAACCAGAAAACAGTGTTAGGAACCCAGCCCAAGGAAATGTTAATTCATTTCGCTAGGGTCACACTTAAGCTACCCCAGGAAAAATGTATGGATCTTAACATTTGAGAGGTTGAGATGTGCAGTGGGTGCTTTTGTCATTGCTTAAAGCCATTTCCCCTTTTTACCTGCACCACAGGTGGAAGGGGAACTGTAATTTCTTTTAGGAAACATTTCTGCCTCAGCTGCTTCTCTGCTCCTCAGAGATATGAGGTGTGCCCAGGGAGTTATGACTTACACCCCAAATAGACTGAAGGGACTTATGGTTTGGCAGGTCCATCTACCATCTACTGTCTCTGACAAACACTGCTTTCAAACTGTGGTTAGGACAAAGCAGGGCTAACTTTTCAAAAACAACCTCAACTTGGTCAGGGTCACAATAAAAAAGGTGAAATTACAATTCCTTCATTATCCATTTCCTTCACATTTTCTGTACACCAGCCTGGCCCATGCAGTTCATCCTTTCTTATACTCTAATGAGTGTCAGATTTTGGCTTATGAGCAAAGTGCATAGGTGTGTAAGATGTGAAGCTGTGTGTGAGTCTTTGGGGGGGAGGGGGACGGTGTGTCTGCTTTGTGAAGTAGCTGGTTCAGATCCGTGGGCAAGAATGGGAGAGGAGAAAACACGGAGAGTGTCCTCTGTAGGAACAAGGTGAACTTGAGAGCAAAAGATGTAATTTTTCAATCAAGCTTTTAATGAAAAGATCATAAAATAACAGTTTCTCATCACTGTACATTAAGACTGCAAATTTCTGAATGCTGAGATCATATTATAATTTCTGTATCTTTTTATATGACACTTGAGTTGAAGCCACAACTATGTGTGGCTCTGACCTGAATTCAAGCTCTTGAAGGAAATGAACAGAACATTGCAG
>NW_008624529.1:74400-77961 GCF_000691845.1 Merops nubicus | reverse complement strand
GTTGGTGGAAATGAAAGGTTTAAAATAAAAAAAAAAAAAAAAAAAAAGAGAGAGAGATGCAACATCCCTTTTTCAGTTGTATTTAAAATATTAAAATAAATGGGGAAAAAATATCCAGCCACCCAGAACTCTCCTCATAGAAAAGTTATCCCCAGCCAGTCAAAACTCCTGTGGAAGTTAGAGCAACAGTTGTGCTACGTGCTTTGATTGATAACTTGTGAATGAGAAAGTTCGAAACACATCCCACTCCTCAGGGAAAGTAAGCACTATGAAAGGTGTCCCCTAACTGCCAGCAAACGTGGCATGAGCTGTTCTGTTTTAGACCTTCCCTACTGCATCCCACGGGGTCTGCTCTGTTCAGAAAACACTCGTCCATTGATCCCTAGGTGTTCAACACTGCACTGCAAAAGGCTTAGAACAGGGGAAGGAGAGGAAGAAGAGGACAGTGATAGGAGATGACTGAACAAAAAATGCATTTCTGGCTTTAAACTTATGTTTCAGTATTTTTTATTTTGTTCCGTTAAAACAGGGAAAGCAGAATAGCAGTTCTCTTGTGGCACAGAGAGGAACTAGGGCTGAAAGGAAGAAGTTCGTCCAGCTAACAGCCTTACAGCAGAGCTGGAACTGCCTCACAAGAGATCCCAAATCTTTTCCTTTTACAAGGAGAGCAGCAAATTTAGTGAGTCTAATGGGAAACCATCAAAGATGAAATTTCTCACCCTACTCTTAAAAATTGCAAAACATGAAGAGTAGAAAGGGGCTGAGAATTGGCTACTGCTTGCCCGCTTGCCTCCTGCACTAAAATCAGGACAGTAAGTATCATGGGACTTAAAACGTTGCAACTAGCTACTTTTAGCTGTTGAAAGCAATCCTCCAAATTTTCTTATACAAGAATATGGCCAGTTCTGGAGTGCAAGATTATGGAAAGCAAGGGGTTTACAATAAATGGAGACACTTTGCTAATGTTGCACAGGTCATTACGTTTAAACAAAAGTAAGAAAAAATTGTAGAAGTCTAATTAATCCAGAATTACAGCTCAGAGATCATTTAGATTTTAAACTCTTGCTTAAACAAATGTTTATGCAAACATGCCTTCTGAATGATGAGCATTTCAGCTGTCTGGGGAGAGCTACATGCTTACATCTAGAGCCTCTCAAATCCTTTTAAAATGTAGGCAGGTTTGTTTTGTCTCTTTGTTTTCTATTTGCTTTTCCCTTAACTCCAGCCCAGCTGATTGGAACGGTTTCTGAATTTGGCAAATATCCAGAAATCAACAAACATCCTTTCTTCTTGCTGATTTTTAAGGCTGTAGCAGGTCTGTAATTGCTAACTCCACCAATGCTGGAACAAGAGGCTTTTTAAGTCTGGCTTTTTCCAGGGACTGTCAGGATGCTTCAGTATAGTTTGCAAGGCCCATCACAAGATGGCACAAGACTGTGGGGTTTGGCACAAAGCTTCCTCCAGCTATCTTAGGCATTGACTCCCCACTTTGAGATCCTTATTGCAACCACAGTAAAGAGTAAGCAAGGGATGAGGGAGACTTTAGTAAAGGAGCTACGTCCTGTCCTTCAGGTAGGACAACAGACTTGTCTCAGTCACAAGCTGCAATTGCAAGCACACAACCATTCCTCTAATGACTTTCACCTTCTCTGGATTTTGCCAGCAGTCCCCTCAGAATTTGTTGTGTTTCACTGAGTGCACTGGATGTTTCCATGGTCAAGACCCATACTCCTGCTTTTCAGAACTGAAGCAACACGGTAAAATACTGCTAACCCAGACTTGAACCTGCACTGCTTGAAAACAATGCTTTCCACACACACAAGAGAGGAAAAAAACAAAAACCAAAACAGGAATCTTAAAAGAGTGACACTGTAAATGGAAACATTTAAATACAGCAAAACATAAATTCTTCTTCTATGCAAAGCTACAAAAGTCCAGTCTTTGTATTGTCTTCACAGGTTATGGTTTATGGCTATGCTGAGAGTCTCTGAGATTTTTTTTTTTTTTAATATATTTTTTCATTTTTTTTGAAATCCTGTAGAGAAGACCCTGCGGACACATCTTTGTGTTTGCAATTTTCTGAATTACATTGCAAAACTGTGCATACAGAATCTGAGAAATAAATACATTCATTACTGCACATACATATTGATACAAAAACAACACTGTCAAATAGTGTTTGCACCATCTTTGTTAGATATTAAGACCAGGCAAAATTAATATTTAATTTTCCATCAGCCCTCCCTCAAGTGTTTGAGGTGGCTTTGGTGTAGAAGGTAAAAGCTACAAAGGGTCAAGACTAATGATGGGGAGCTTTTTTTAAAACCTTTTTTTTTTTTTTGGCTTCAGCATTATTTTAGCAAACCATTCATTGGTCATCTTTAGACTGTTCTAACATGCAAATCAAGCTTAGGTTTCCACCTAGAAAGACTTAGGAGTTCTGGTTGGGCTCTTTGCACGTGACTATGAGGTCTGGAGTGAATCAGTCCAGTTGTTTAATGAAACGGTGGCTCAGATGGGCTGAAAGTACAGCTCAGACCCCAGCCCAGCTCTGCAGGGGAGGAGCAGCCCGGCTCTCACCCTCACCCCAGACCATTACAGCTACCCAAGCCACCGCGGGGCGAGCAGCCGCCTCCGCCCGGCGCAGGGGGGCGTTCAGAGCTGTGCGCACTCTGCCATCTCAGGAGCCACAGAGCCTCACAGAAGCTGCATATCAATAGCTCTTTGGTGTCTTCTGTGATCTTTGTGGCTCCTGCTAACTCCCCAAAATGCACAGAGCTGGGCATTGGGGTTTTTTTTGCTAGGAATTTGCTTGTGGAGGTTTTGCAGTAAAGGACTGGAAAAGAGCTCAGCCCAGCTCCCCGTGGCTGATGTTAGGGAGGCGTGCTGGCTACAGCAGCTCCCACCATCTTCCGTCAATAGCCTCCTCTGTCTCTAGAGCTTCTCACATCTCTTTACTGTCTTGGAACCCTCAGACTCCTCTGAGGAAGAGATAGGCTGGAATGCCTCTGCAATAGTGCCTGGGTCTCCCTCCCAGCAACATTTCTCATGGATTGAAGACAAAAAAAAACCAAAAAAATCAAATCACAAACCAAAAAAATCCCTACATGCCATATTTCTAACTGCCCTCCCTCTCCCCACCCTCCCCGGCAGTGCTGGAATGCAGGCTGGGACACAGATCTCCCCTCCCAAGCTGGGGAACTCTGCCTAGCCTTCAGAGACAAACCAATGGAAAAAGCAAAGATTAATTTTGACTGGCCCCTAGATCTGTTGAGGTCTGAAACTGTAAAAGTTTATGTAAACAATGAGATAAATATATTAGTACTTTTCTGAGCCAAGTGAGGTTCCATACTCGTTCAAATGTGCTTTGGTTTAAAAAATAGTTTTGTGAATTTGGGTATGAGCTTCTTTATTCTTTTATACAACTTTTGCTATTTTATCTTTTTTTTTCCTGTTAATCCGAAAACATTCTGGAACTAAGTGACTAAAGCATATACTTAAGCTGCCTGGCCTCTTTTTTTTTTTTTTTTTTTTTTTTTTTTTTTTTTTTTTTTTTTTTTT
>NW_008624529.1:72227-74369 GCF_000691845.1 Merops nubicus | reverse complement strand
TTGTCTTTAAATTGTTTTATTCCTCTTGAGGCTCTTTGTGTATTTCAAAAAAAATTAAAATAAAATTTAAAAAAAAAAATGCAATGCCCTCCCCCCCACCCTAAAACTCTTAAAATCTTAAATATGAAACTAGTGTTTTGCTTTCTCATTAAAATACAGAAAAATGTTTGATACAATACTATGTCGTACAAATGCAGTTGAGTGTTTAGGCCCCAAGCAGGCCTGAAACAGTCCCTGAAGTTTTGAGTATTAGTTATTCATTATTACTGTCACAATTTGGAAAATGTTGTTTATACTCTATCTATGGAACACAACTTTACACAGCTACTTGAAAAAAGAACAAAATTTCCTTTTGTACAATACTCTTGCTGTACACAGACTTTTTGTCGTATTGTTTAAGTGCTGGGGAGGGGATAAAGTAAAAAGAAAAAAAAAAGATGCTCCAAAAAATATTTTTCAAAAATAGCACTAGGTCCTGAAACTTCAACATGAGTCTCAAGGCTTAAGAAACAAATGAAGAGGGGGCCTGAGGGGGAGAGGCTGCATCACCCACACACATGCTTGTGAAAATGGGATTGAGGGGGAGCAGGTCGGGTGCCTGCCGAGGAGCTCGGCCCGTCCCGGTGCCCGGGGTCGGCTCGGCTGGGTGCTCACAGCTGGAGCTGCTGTCCAAGGACACCCACCGGCCCTGCCCATCGCTGCGGGGAACCCTCAGCCCTGACCGTGCCCTTCTCGCTAGGGGAGCTAAAAATTGTCCCAAAACTCTGGACTCAATGGGTGCTTGGCCAGCCAGCAGTAAGGGGAGCCCGCTCTGGCTGCGGCCTGAGCCGGCGTGGGATTCCGCTCAGTTTCAGGATGGTTGGAGGGAAGGCAAAGGCAGGGTGAAAGTGCCTAGCAACTAATCTTGCACAGCTGTCCCTGGGCCCTGCTGAGACTTGCTCTGAGAAAAAGGTAGATGACAAGGCCTTCCCTGTCCTCCCCAAAGGCTACTTTGGGGACATCATCAGGGGGATTTGGCAAGGAATCGTGGAGAAAAGAACTCAAAATGTGAAGTGCTAAAGACACTAACAACCACCTAACCCCCCAAAAAGAAGACAGCACATCTCAGCACAATCAGAAAAAAAGTCCCTGCTGCCCTGTGAGGCGCCCCAGCTGGCCGGGTCTGGGAGCACGCAGACAATGGCACTGGGGGAAGCACACTGGAGCATGGTGGGTGGCGAAAGGGGCAAGCGTGTTCCCTGAAAGGTGACACCAGGCCGAGGCTCAGCGTCTTTGGGTTGTCTATTGCTTGGAGCCTGGGTTCCAGTTTCCTCAATTCATTCAATTGACCCAAAAACTTCTTATGGACTAGTCTACCTTAACAAAAACAAAAACAAAAAAATCAAACAAAAATACCCAATAGAAAATGAAGCTTATATTTCTTTTAGTCAAACATGCTCACTTTTTTTTTTTTTTTCTTTTTTTCTTTCTTGGTCGAAACTTAAAAAAATGGGGTTTGTTTTTTTAAAAAAGACAAAATCTGAGGTTTGGTAAACCTTACACATAGCAACTATACTGGTTTGAGTGGGGAAAAAAAAAAAAAAAAAAAGTAAAAACACAAGTGTAAACCTTATTCAGTTCAGAAGGGATGATTCTACTGGCTGTGAATTTTTACCACCACAGTCACGGGAGGCTTGAAATAAGCCATAGCTTTCCACAAGGTCACGCCAACAAAGTCAAGGGGGCCAAGTAATCGGTGGGCTAAGTTCTCTGTCTTCTCTCCTAAACCAATAGCAGCTGTTGGCTGTGATGTCTTATGCAGATGTTACAAGAACATTTTGTTTCTTTTTCTTTTCATTTTTCTTTTTTTTTTTTTTTGTGTGCGTGTGTTAAATTGTCTAAAAGGGAGGATATGAAACACTTTGGTTTGCTTTTTCCTCCTCTCCCCCACCTTATTGCACTCTGGATTCTAGTAAATTATAGGCTGCTATGCCCTCACCCTCTGTCCTGCCAGGTGTTTACAGACTGACCCAGATGTGCTGGGGGAGTGGAAGATGAGGGGGACATTTTCCCCTCCCCATAGTATCCAGAATCAATAAACAAAGCTGGAAAGGCCCCAAAAAGCTCAGAGAAATTTTCTTCTTTTATCTAAAAGTGACTACA
>NW_008624529.1:70281-72205 GCF_000691845.1 Merops nubicus | reverse complement strand
GAGTGAGGCAGTCGACGCAGCCAGCACAGCCTCTGGCTCAGTGTTTTTTTTTGCTTTGTCTTTGGCCAAGCTTTGCTTCAGTATTTCTCTCGCTGACTTATAATGGAAGGACGGGGTGGTAAAAATCCCTTAATTTTAATTTAGCTTCTACTTTTATACATTTAATTACTTACAATAAGAGGAAAAAAAAAATGCCTAATCTTTCACTAACCATCTTATTGTTCTCATGTATTCAAGAGGTAGCAAAGGTAACAAGCCTGTCCACACAGACTCGTTCTTTAGTGAGGGAGGAAAGCTAAAAACATACACACACACAAAAAATAAAATAAAAAAATAATAAAAAAGTACCTAAGGAACTTGTAGCAAGTCCAGCCTACATCAAACCCCCTCCCCACCCACCCACCCTAGAATTAACCTCAGACCTTCCAGTTCAAACATTCACATAAACGTTACAATGGTTTTTCCTTTAATAAAACAAGTACCTCTAAGCAAAGAATATTCATACGAAACTACTAGAAAAGTAAAGACGACCCCCTGCTCACTGAAAGAAATTCCCAGGGCATCCACTCCCTGTTCAGTCATGGGTAAGGCAGAAGAGGTTTGTCTGTTTTTTGGGAAAAGGTGGCATGTGGTTACGCGTGCCAGGGATAAAGATCAAAACCAAAAGAGGGAGGGATGGTGAAAGAGGCACTGCCTTTTCTTTAAGTGATGTACTTGGCTGGTGCACACCTAGGTAGACTGCTCTCCCCACCAGCGCCAGCCCAGGGGAAGGGTGGTGGGTTCCACCACTGCTGTGGCTTTCCCACAGTATCTGAAGGGGCTGCCAACCCTGTGAGATGGTCCACAGCCACAGCTGCTGCACTTGTGCTATGTTATTTCACAGCTACTTAGGCCACTGAAAAGGCGGGGTACTTCATTTTCTTTCTAATGGCAAGAAATGCCCCCACTGAGTTTGGTTTTAGGAGAGAAGGTGAGACGCATGACAGTAACATAAAGGAAGGAGGCAGGTTGGGGAGAGCCAGCAGAGGCTGAGAGTTCCCCATGGTCCTCTTACCTGCTCTGGATAGTCAATATGGCAATGAAATTGATGTGTCCAAGAAGTGACATTTCTTACCAGATCACCAGGGTTTGGAGGGAGAGCTGGGCTAAAAGCATCAGCTTGGCTGTGGACCTTTCTTTTTTTTTAAAAAAAAAAAAGGAAAAAAGGAAGGGTTTTTTTTTAAATGTTAAAGCTACATTTGTTTAGGCCTCCTATGACTGAACAGAGTATGGGGAGTTGCCCCCTTTTTGTTTTGTTTTTCTTTTTTTTTTCTTTTTTTTTTTTTTTAAGCAGCAAGTCTACAGAAAGGTAAATCACTGCGGATGGGCTCATTCTGGAGTCTTTGGCTTATGTGGGAGAGGTATGCATTCGCAGGTGGCTGATCAGATTGCGTTGCTGGGTGAATTTCCCACCACACAGTTGACATTCGTAAGGTTTTTCTCCTGAGTGGACACGCATATGCTCTGTCAGTCGGTACTGCCGGGTAAAGCGCATCCCGCATTCCTCGCAAGCGAAGGGCTTGAGCCCCAAGTGGCTGCGCATGTGCCGTGTCATGGTGCCCCGCTGCGTGAACATCTTGCCACAGATGTTACAAGGGAAGGGCCGCGTCAGCCAGTGAGTCTTCTCGTGCTGCCGCAGCGTGGCTGGATCCTTGTAGCTCTTCTCGCACACTGAACACTTGAAGGGTCGGGACTCCGCAGCATAGGACTGGTTGGGGTTGGACAAATCCTCGGCTTCGTCCTTGCCGCCGTATGTGCCTTCCTCCTTGATGTAAAGGTCTTCCTCGGTGTGCGTCTCCACGTGGGCGTTGAGCTGCTCAGAGCTGGGGAAGCCTTTGCCGCAGGGGATGCAGACGTACAGGTTGTCGCCGTAGGCCACCGGCGC
>NW_008624529.1:0-70250 GCF_000691845.1 Merops nubicus | reverse complement strand
TTGTGGCGCCTTGTCCCCCCCGCCACTCTCGCTCTCGCTCTGGCCGCTGTCGTCACTGTTCTCCTTGCCGTTTTCCACCTCCTCCTTACAGTGGTAGGGTAGGTCTGCACCGAAGGCCCCAGCCAGGCTCCGCTCCATGGACTTGGACAGGGGCCCCAGCAGGATACCGTTGGGCAGCCCTTCGCCCTCATCCCTGTCTTTGCCCCCCTCCTTCCGGTCAAAGGCGCTGTCTTTCTTGATCCACTCCTTCTTGCGGGACGAGTGCCGGAGGCCCTTGCGCTGGCTGCTCTCGGTCAGCGAGTGATGGCACTCCTCGCTCAGATCCATCTCCATGGGGTCGCTGCTGTCCGCCATGCTGTGAGGGGCTCCGACTCCAGACTCGTCGAACGATGAGGCACTGTTGGCTGCAGGGGCTGAGGCAGACTGGGGAGAGCCGTGCTGGCTTTCGCTGTGCTGCGTGTCATCGTGGGAGGCTGCGACAGGGAGCGACGGGCTTTTTTTGGACAGGTCGAGGCCTAGCTCCTGGTCGCCGGTGCTCCCGTTCGCACTGCAGCCCCCACCACCGTTCTTACCGGCTCCCCGGCTTAAGGAGTGACAGTTCTCTTGGTTGGAGCTGCTGATGAAAACCTCGTCGTCAGAGAGCTTTCCTTTTGACAGCTCCTTTGAGTGCGAGCCCTTCAACCCCTCATTTGACCCTGAATAGCGAGCTTGGATGACCGAAGCAGTGGAAAGTCTCTGACTCCTGGCAGATCTCCCGACACCAAGGCCACTGGCCTTGCCACCAAAGGACTTGCCGTTCCGCTTCAGCTTTTTTCTGCAGAGAGCTGCCAGGTCGTGCAGTTGGAGGTAGCTTGCTGCGGTGAGAAGAGCACTGAAGTTCTGTTCACCGGGCTGGTCACTCGTTAAGAGCTTACCAGTATAAATAAAGTCCAAGATCTGCCGGAACACAGTGGGGTTCACCATGTCCGTGTCCAAGTTAATCAGGTTGTCATGCAGGACAAGGGATTTGAAATACATGCTGCTGGCTGCCAGGATGTTCTTATGGGCACGGAACAGGGCATTTTCTACCACAATGATCACATCACAGAGGAAACCTTTGGCTCGTTGCTGGTTCAGCTGCAGTAGCAGTTGTTTGGCATGATTTGGCAGTTCCATCTCCACCTTCTCTTCCTTTCACCTTCACCTTACCACCTGCAAAACAGGAGGATTAGAGGTGTGAACCTGCTGTTTCCACTCGAACAAGTCTACATTTAATAGACTGGCTTAACACGGTGCAGTCTGTGCTAGGCTTGACACTGACTAAGGAGCTCTGGGTATGTGCAGCCCTGCAAGCTGTGATCCTGCTGGAATACAGAGGGAAGTATTTCTCATGCTAAGATTTAGTTCGAGAGTCTCAAAAATCAGATTTGTAAATATCTTTTTACAAAAGCAATTGTCATTGCCTGGAATTTCTATATGAAAGATACCAGCAGGAGACCAATAGTTAGGTACAGGGGAAAGCTGCTTCACTCTCTTGACATGAATTTGAAGGGAGGATGAGGAGTGAGAAAAAAGGGAAGAGAAAGAAGCATCTACTTCACTGCCATTTGCTTATCTGAGCATGTAAAATAATTAGCATAAGCTGCAGCTTCCCTGCTTTCACATGTAGTTTGTTTCTTGGCTCTTACATGTCAAAATCTTACAACTCCTAACACTGGGGCTGAGAAAATTACATAGAGCAACTAAATCCATTCAAGATGGAATTAATCACACCGAGGTGCGAATGGGAAATCTCCTTAGGAGTATGAAAGGCTGCTTTAAAAAGCACCCCCCGGCAATGTCCATATCCCAATCCATTGACATGAAGGGCTAGAATCAACTCTGAACTAGCTGAAATTCTGCCAGCTAAATGCCACCAAATGTCTTCAACAATCTGAAACTGTTTTCTTAAGTTGATTTTGCTCTGCCTTTAGTTTTGAAGGAATTTTGTTTGAACTGATAAGAGTCAAGTAACCTATCTCAAGTCACAGCCTCTCTACCCTGAAGTACTGGGAAGAGAGGAAAATTGTAGTTACCTCTGTGTAATTTGTGTAATTCACATATTTCCAAACTGTATTCACTATGTATTTTAGTTTAGCTATTTATATTGGCTTTCCCAGTAGCACAGACTGTAGGAGATATCTAGTTTGAGGCATATTCAGAACTAATTGCAATTGCACATTTGGTACATACTAAAACACAGAAAAAATAGAATTTAAATATGGGGCTGCATTCAAGAATCCAAGATCAATTTTAAAACATTTTTTCTTGAGTTTTTTGTTTGAAAGTGCCAACTACTATTTGTAATGGGCATCTATCTTCTAAAGTTGATTTAAAATAGTTTCAGAGGTTCATATGTAGGAATTAAATACCAAACAGCCACCTTTAGCTTTGCACTTCCTTCCTTCCTTTCCCAGTTCAAAACAGATTTCTTACTGAAAGAGGAGCCAGTCATATGTCCACAGAAATAAAGACCTTAAATTTTCTTTTAAAATCATCATCAGTTAAGGTTTTTATTGCTTTTGAGTCTCATAACCACATTCTGTCCCGTCAGATTTCAAATGATGAAGCATTAGACTACATTATCTTCTCTCTGTGTCAAGTATGTGTACACAAGGAAAGAAATAAGGACTGATCTTGTCAATATTAAAAATAACTCCTCTCAGACCTGATTTACACTACCTGGTGATAACTAGAAATACTTAATTTGGCAGAAAGGTGGTAAATTTACATCATTTTTTTTTTTGTGCACAACAAAAAGATTCTGCTTTATGAAAAAAAGCTACCGAAAAGTAAATGAATGCAGTTTTTCCTCCAGTGTTGCTGCCTGACTAGCCTGGTACTTACACTTTTACCAAGAGATCTGCCAAGCAGGTGCCTCCCTTCTTCCACAGGACACATTTCTTCACTTGTTTAGCTGGTCAGTCTGGTACTTGGTTACAATACTCGGTAGAATTTTGTGGCCCCTGTTCAGTGCACCAGCACCTAATTCAGCATCCACACAGATCTCAGAGGCTCATCACCTTGACCCACAGCTAAAATGGCTGCTCTGCTTTTCTGCTCTGTATTGTTTCAGTAGTGGATGGGGACCCACAAAGGCAGTGGGTTCACCACTGCATCTTTGTGCACACTGATGTTCCCAGAGGTGGCTGGCTTTAGAAAGGGTGGCAGCCAAAAGGAGGAAGTACAGGCCTGCCATGGTGCTAGCCAATTGCTACTTCTCCATCTCTAGCATTTCTGTCATAGAAACTCAACCTGCAGCATCACAAGAATGTGACAGAGACAGGGATTACCACCACTGAGCAGTGCTGAGCACTTTAAAAACAAAGTTTGCTGTAATTAGTTACATCAGAGTTGCAGCAGGCAGGCAATGTGTCTGCTTCTAGAGGATCGCTTCCAGAATTGCTGATTAAGAGGAAGAAGCAACAGCACAGAGGCACCAAATACCCACTTTTATCTAGCCAGGCCAGTAAAAGCACTTACTTCTGGGTCACCAAGATACATCGATAGGGAAGGCCAAAAACGTAACACAGCATCTGTATATATAAATGCATCCTGCTCAAGAACAGCATGAGACAGCCTACACTGTTTTCACTACAAACATCATGGTTCTTTGCCACGCATATAACACACAGAATCCCTGGATATGATTTTTAAGTGTCCCATGAAGGACAAATAGGAGAAAGGAAAGAAAACAACACAACCAATACTTTTTGCCTAAACAGACTAATAGGGGAAAAAAAAAATAGTAGTACATTACTGAAGTAAAAGGAAGCTTATTTGCCATTCATGTGGCACCTGAAGCAGAGGTCCAGAAATCTCTGTATACTTGTTTATCTAAGCCTTTGCAAAGAGTCAAGGCTTGCTGCAGCTACTAATGAGAAACGGTTTTGGATTTTTACTTTTTTTTTTTTTTTTTTTTCCCCTCTCTCCTCTCCTTTCTGCCTTAAATGGTATTGAAATCATGTAATGCGCCTGCAGGGAAAGGCCTGGAAACAGGAGTAGAATTATACTTCTGCTTTTTACTGACCTTCATGAGGAAGATAATGTTATTATTAAACCTCAGTATGTTCTGTAGCATAAGATTAGCATAGTACAAGTTGTTTAAATTACCTCTATTTATCTCACATGTCAAATTTTACAGAAGTGTTCATGTTCACTAGAACATAAGTATGAGGTAGGTTATTACCTTGAGTAGATTTTAAAGGCAATGGTCAGGTTTAAGCGCTGTAACACTGCCTATCAAATTTGAATTTTTTAGCTGAAGTCTAACGTGGGTTTAGCAACCCCAACAAAAAGAACATAATGGAACATGGCAGCAAAACCTTGAGCCAAGTTTAGAGCCTTGTGTTCACAATTTTGCCAAAACTGCCCACCAAGGGCTTTTACCAGGACAGCAACAGGGGTTACACACCATGCCATTGACTGACATATCTTTGTTAACAAAAGCTTTATAGCATCAACCTGGCTTGTGTATCTTGTGCAGCCCTGAACAAAATCAACCCATTCCAGATTATTTTCCAGAGCTGACCATTTATAAACAATTCTATAGCAATGATGCATTTCAGAGGTGTGAGAAGAGGGGTTAGCAAAAGAGAAACAAGCATTATTCCTTAATCTGGAATTCCTAAGATCTCACTGTAGCTGAAAGCGCAGGACCAAAGGCAACTACAAGGTTAAGTCAAATATAAAAGCAGATCCTGCCAAACAAACGGCAGGTGAAGCCTTAGAAAGGCCTTGCTATCCATTAATTTGCAGAGACTGGCTCTTAACAAACCCTGAAAATTTGGGTAACATCAACATGCCAATAGTGACAACAAAAGCCCTGAAAAAAAAAAATCACAGTGGTTAATATTTCTTGTATCTCATATAATTTTTAAAGAACCTTTCCTTTTCTATTTTCTGTAAAAAGAGGGAAAAAAAACCAAAACCATACTCCCTGTTCAGAGGAGTCCTGTCTCAGAAAAGGCTCAGATGCAGTTCTAGTAAAAAAAAAAAAATGTCAAGCCCCAGACCTCAAGAATATGTAGATGTCTCACTGGGGCCACAGTCTTTTATCGTTGAACTTGGTGGGCAAAATTTCACTCCTCTGCATTTAAAACAGGATCACAGAAGACTTTGTTAAATAGCATTAGAGATTTGGGGTTTTTTTTCAGATTCAGGTTGCTTCCTAGTCATTCAAGACAGTTTTCAGAGCAACAAACCTGCTCAAATATTCTTGTGCAAGTAGGGAATGAAGGAGGACTGAGGTTCTCCACTACATCCACCATATATACATGACACTGAGACACAGCACATGCAAAGACATGAAAAATACAGGGCACAAATCACAGAATACGGTGATGCTGCAAGCAGATGCCACACATCAAACAAAGCTTCGCAAGCTAAGAGCCGATAGCGTCTTCGTTAGCAATGCTGCCCAAGGAGCTGGGTGACTGTGAGCTGCTGTGCCCAGCCTGGGGCATAGGGTGACCCTGGGGGCAGGAAGGTTGTGCAGAATATGGACTGCTCCAAGAGCCTTGCTGCTCTCACTACAAAGCAAGAAAAACTTAATTTTCTCTCAGTTTCCACAAAGACTCTGGATGTCACAGAAAATTAGATTGCCAAAGTACAGGAGAAGAGGAATCCCTTCACCCCTTTAAATAGCATAAAATATGTACATGTTTGCTACAGATTTGATTCCCTTTAATATCTCTAAATATCTTTCTGAAAATAATTGCTGAAGGAATGCTAAATGTGTTATTTTAGCAGCCTCTGGCAGGAGATGCTATTTGATTTAATCTCCAAGTTATAGATTGCAGCACATGAATATTGTTTACCTTTTAAGAAGTAACACCAGTGAAGCAAAGAATCAATCAAAAACAGATCTAAGGAAGCACTCATTTCACGCAGAGGATTTGTGGATGGATGAGAAGGCTAGACACCGAGCACCTGAGCAGTGAACTAACAGTACTGCAGATAAAAACCAACAAACAGATTAGATGAGATGTATCAAATTAGATGCTGTTAAAGCGTTAGCTACTGCACACGCTATAATACACCTAGGAAAAGATAGTGGCCTGCTGACTTATTTCTCCACCTTCCCAAGCAGTTGGGCCGCACTGAGTGGACACTGCAGCAGTGAGCATGAGGAAGAACAAGACAAAATTAAATCGTTTCCTACACTGCTCTTTCCCAACAATTTACTTATGACATTAAAAATGCTGCATCCAGCTGCTACTGGACATGGACGAAACTGCAAAACAGATGTCTTCTGCACCCTTCAGTTTCAGATGAACTAACTTTTTTAGACCACTTGAAGACCTCACTGGGAAGAGAACTTTCCTGTTGCTTATCTGATCTTCCTCTCCCACATCCCACTAGAACCTACTTTCCAGGACACTCAGCGGTATCTGTGAAGTGAGCTTTCACAGCCACTGACCCTTCCCCCAGGAGCTGCAGTTAGCAGGACATTAGCCCATGCCTTTTAAAAGGTAAAACATTCCAGAGGGCAGAGGCACAGGGAGGAATGCAGGAACTCTGTTAGCTTAAATGGTTCCCTATCCCCAGCCTCTGTGAGCAAGCAGACAGCAGAACCCAGAAGCAGAGGCAAGAACATGCATTTTCATCACTGGCAGTGGAGCAGCAAAAGCTCTGTGAGGTGGCTCAAGCAGGAAACAGGACGCAGCACCCTTGTTTTTCTGACGGGAATGTCTCTCACTTCAAACTAGGTAAGACCTGCATGTCAAGTTACTCGAGGAGAGGTCTGCAGAGCCGGGGAAAGGAGAGAAAGCGACATGCAGGATGTGCAGCTGATGTTGCAGGTGTGGACATGGAAAGGAGGAGTATGGAGGATCATTTCACAGAGGATACCAGATCAGCAAACTTAAAGTGGCCCTTGTTTAGTTTGTTACATTCCAGTTAGTGCCAGGCAGAACTGCCCTCCTGGCTCCCTGATGCAGCTCTTGCAGGACTCCCACAGGAACAGTGCTGCTCTGCGTATGGCACCTGTCTGGTACCTCTGGGCAGCAACGTTTGAACATGAGGTATGCGGGCAATACGTGCTCAATTGCGACCAGCTCCTGGCCCAAAAAGGAGAGAAGAAAAATAGATGATTTCCCAGTCCCTTCTCTTTCCTGTTCTAGAATAACAAGGAGAGCCTGACATGGCTAGACTCTTCTCTACCGCACGGCATGCTGCCCAGGGAAGGGGCATCTCTATGGGTGAAAAGGGTAGGGGCCCTGTGTGCACTAACATCAGGAGAGCAGAGTGATTTCCAGTCAGCGCAAGGCTGCAGCAAAGCAGGAACACCTTGCTACACAAGCTGAGACTACAAGCAGTAGAATGCAGATTAACCACTTGGTTGCGGCTTACCATGCCAGGTACATTGGGCTAAAGGCACCTCCATCCAGTGCTGCCCGACGTGCCAGGTACATCCCATGATGTTCCATTGAAATCACAACAGGCCATCAATAGAACGTGGCTGCACGGATGCAGAATGGAGAACCAGCAGGGACGCTGTTAAATGCAATTAAAAAACTGCAATCAAAATTGAAACGTACATTTTAAAATGGCCACCTGCCTTAAATATATAATTACTAGAACAACCTCCCCTCCACCCAGCTCCCCAGAACTGCTCAACTGCGACGGAAACAAAGCAGAAGACCTCTGCAAGTGTCTTGATGGCTCTCTGGCCACCTCCATTCAGGACTCCCAATGGCACTGAGCCTCAAGGGGACCAGTCCATATACATCCAAGAGCAGCAGATCCCAGGATGTCTGCACCAGCTTCCTTCTGCCCAGAAATTCAGGCAAATAAACACGAACATTCAGGAACGCCTCCATGAGACAAGCCTGGCGCCAGAACTTCACAGACTCGTTCCCCACACAGTACAGGCAATGGAAGAAACACTTAAAAGCTGATCCTCTGTGTTCCCTGTCCCCCTCCCAAGCCTTGGAATCCTGTTCTATAGGTGCTAGGGCACTGAGCCAGGCTGAGTCCTTTGGCTTTTGTTACATCGGTGGTACAAGACAAAAAGCAAATACTGTGTGTCCTCTCCTGTTTGTACTGATGCTTCTCTGATCATTTAATCTACATTCCTGGAGACTGGAGATCAAGTTGATTCAAGGTGAACTGCAGCTGGTATGAAAGTTGCAAACTTTAAGTTGAAACTTAAGATCTCTAATTCCACCCTTCCCTGCCCAAAGGAAAAGGCAACAACCTTCCCACGTCAGAAAAAGGCACATCCCACAGATACACAAAGCTTGTCAAGCAGCCTAGGGTATCCTCTGCAGTGCATGTCCTTCTTCCCCCAGAGTTCCGTTAATCAGCTCCAGCAGGATTATCAAGGAGGACAGTCTCAGGGTAGATGCTAAGCACAGGTAAGCACAGGTCCCTGTCTCCAAAAAAAAACCCCAAACAACAAAAGAGCAGAAATAAGCCTGCATCCTCACAGGGATTCCAAACAGGTTTTTAGACCCTCACAACAAAGTGAAGCTTCTGCACAGCTCTTGTCACATTGATGCCTACATGTCTCCAGCTGTGCTGCCAGAGATAGAAAACTTACACCAAAAAAATTATTTCAACCTTAAAAGATAAAAGGCCAAAAAAAAAAGACTTACAATAATTAATGTCGTTGGATGAGAGAGAACATAAAGGAGGGCACTGGCCTGGGAGACAATGTCTGTGAAAAGGATGCTGAATCTAAGGCTATAGTTGTTCATTCTTCCTGGACATCAGCTAGGCTCAGGCCCAGGACAGTGTTCCTATCATTCCCACCTGCATTCTTATCCCCAGAATTCTGTACATAAATACCTTTCACCCTGACCCCCTAATAGTCTTTTGTATTCAGATTGCTCTATTTCGACTGCTATAGGCAGGAGATTTTTACATCTTGTCAATACAATGAAGAAGTGAAGTGTAAGCAAGTGTTTGCTTACTGACCTGGGCTATGCTGAGCCAAGAGCATTTGTTGAACTAGTCTGAACAGACCACTGCCAGCATGAACAGGCCAACCTACATTTAAATAGTGAGCAACTTTAAGCATAACAGCCCAGAGCCCCAGGGATTTGGAGCTCCCCCCTCTCCAAAAGATCACACACCTTAGACTTATTCAAGCAACACAGTACTCTGCAAAACCCTCTGCAATACCACCAATACTCAGCTTAAGAGAGGCTGAATGCAGCATAAAGGTATTTCTTGGACAACAGCTCAAATGCAGATTTACACCCTGATTACAGCAATTTGCTTCTTGCTACTGTGAAGCAAGAAGCTTTTCTCTATAGCTGCATTTCCCCTCTAGGGCAGAGATTAGCAGAGAACTGCTTAGAACAAAGGTGATTCCTACAGTTAGAACATCACAGTGCAGTCAGAAACTAAGCTTCCTGCCAATTCCTAAACTGAGCCCTCGTATATTACACATTTATTTTCATTGCTGACATGAAAGAACCCAAGACTACCCAAACCCTTCAGTGGGAGGAGAAGCATGGACATTGCAGATCTTGTCAGGCAGAGGCAGGCACTAAAAATTCCTGCATATCTGCAGAGCACAGTTGATCTCAGGAACACAGCAGTGACATAAAACAAAGCCACAGAAGCTAGTGAGCAGCAACTGCAACAACTGAGCAAGCTTAGTTCCAACTGTACCTGCACTACAAGTAGTAAAGGTAGCTCTGATGTCCCATGCTAATCTGAAGACTCCTTATTGCACTAAAATACCCACATCTCAGTGGAGTAGCTCAGCCCACACAGGAGGAAGGATGCCCTCTACCCATCCACCAGTTAAGGCCTCTTTGGTATGCAAAGCTTCTCTGCTTCCCAGGGAGGTTTGAGCCTTGATGTACAGAATTCTCCCTTAACAATGCAAGAATTTAAAACATGACTAAAGGACTTGCTATCTCCCAGCTAATCCTAGAGAGCACTGGGCAGCATCAACGACCCTGTGAACTACACAGAGTGAGAAGATGCTTCTGATCCTAAAAACTTGGACCTTGTCCTTCAGTATGGGAGGCCGCAGCTGGCAGGGGGTGCACAGGGTGGCAGCCTCAGCTGAGCACTGCTCTGGTGGCAAAAGCCCACAGCACGGTGGAGAAGGAACGTCATGAACCTTTCCCAGCTGTCTTACAGCACCCTCCCCGTAGCCAGGTTGTGAAATGCAGCAATACTGGAGCAAATGCATGGCCCTTTCAACTGTCCCTGCAACTGGGGAGGGATCTCCAGGACAGGGATGAGGCAGACAGCTGGGAGCATTAAATCCACTATTGACTGTGAGTCAGACCCTAAGTTATAGGGTTTGTTAGACCAAACAAGGCCTCAGAGTACTGGCAGAAACGTGAAGGCATTTGATAAAGATCCTCCCAATTGGCTCACTTATTTTTATTTCTTGTGTGGAGTCAGCAAAGCTTTCTGCAGAGAGAAGCCATCTGCACAGGAGCATCTGCAGACAGAACACTGCTAATACTTGACACTGAGCTCCACGCTGTGGGGTGGAGGAAGGACATGGGTAGTCACAGCCTTGGGCCAAAATGGCATCTCTCTCACCAAATGCCAGACACCAATGAGCACAGAAACAAACTTTGCTGGCTCATTTTCTTCTACAAGATCAAATCTCATTCCCTTATGTCATCCATATCTATAGGGGCAGCAGTTCTTAACAGAAATAATCAATGCCTTAAATATAATTCTTTTGCATTTTATCCACCATTTTTTTTAATTCTCCCCCCCACCCAAGAACTGACTATGTACTACTCAGCTCTATACTTTCCCAGAGAAATCTTTGTCTCTAAGCTTCACTTTGGTGAGGTCTTTCAAGCAAACCACTGTTTAAGTGTTGGTCCTGGCAGTATCAAGACTGTACTGCCTGCCAGACATCCCTCCAAATCAGGTGCCTAACTGATCACCCTGAACCCTCATATATTTGGTTCTCTGTCACCACCAAAAAGCACTTCTGCAACTGTGAGCCTGGCAAATAAGAGGATGCCAGAATGCTACTCCTGCTTGTAAAAGCAGAAGGCCTAGCAGAGTTTTGCAAACTCTCTGCATTGCATCCAAATCTATCCAAGCCGAAGATAACCTAAGGGGGAAATGGGGTTTACTACTTTTCAGAATTATTCATTTCCTTGGCTGTCTCTCCTCAACCCTTGTTTCTCATTGTCACTGTTTTATTTCCCCATCTTCTTCACTTGAGACTTCAGGCTTTCTACAAACTCAGCTCACAGGGTGCAGTGAGGTCACTCTACATATGCTTCCAAAATCCACCTCTTCCCAGCAAGTCTCCCATCCTACCATCCCCGTCCTGTAGCACTGCACAAAAGTGCCCATGGGCTGCAGATAGCTTGCGTGCATTTGGCCAACCTTCTCTGTCAAGACAGTGCCTCAGTTTGGGGATTACAGCCCCAGGCATACTATGAAAGTCAGCCTGGCAAGGTCGTGGGGTGTTGAAAACTTCGCTACAATCAAAAGCACACATCTTCTCCCTTTCCTTCCCTACCCACTATTCTTATCAAAGTCAAGGATTTTCTGGCAGTCCTCAAACCACACAAATTACAGGCTCATGTCACGAATCAAAATTTAAAACATTTCTACATCTAAAAAGAGTGGAAGGGGAAGAGCAAGGCAGAGGGGAAGGTACTGTTGCCCAAGATTTGATTTTTAAAAGGGGATTGGCAGCCTATGCATGTGCTTTACCCTGTAATCTGAAAGCTCCTCAGGACAGGACCCCTAGAAGCATTTTATACTGAGCTATATACACACCCCAGAGCAAAAGACCCAGCGGCTCCCCACATCCATTTCCAGTTTGCTCAGCTTCTAAATCGACACTGCCAGAAGGCAAGACAGCACTGTAACAAATTAGCACCACTCACAATTTGTTGAAGTTGCTGTTCCATTGTTTGTTTATTTAAAACGCACGGGCACACACACAAACCTCCCAAACTTGCTCTCTGCTGCCATCACCCAAACTCCAGATTTGTAGTCTCTGAGAGAGAGGCAAGCAAAGGCAGTGGATTAAACCCATGCAGAGCACCACTCACTGCTCTGAGACTCTGCTTGGGTTTTGCTCTTTCACTACAAGAATAGAAGAATGCCCACACTGTTCCAGCCTGGAAGATCAAGGTGTCAAAATCCTTATTCCAGCACTCGACTAGGAAAATAATGTTAAGAAAGAGCCACAAGCTTGAAAGGACCCAGCACTAATAAAACTCTTAGTGCTAATGCTATTTATGAACATCCAAGGGATAATCTGCACCCCTTATCAGCCCACAAGATAATAAGATCTTTAAAATAGGAAACACGTCTTACTTCATAAAGCACTGCACGAGTTTACAAAACACAATATCAGTGGTAATAAATAATAGTCAAAACCGAGCAAAGAGGTGGCTGTAAAACCTGAGCAAGTTCTGCTCTTGCCATTTAGCGACACTGTGAGGCTGCCCCACCGTTCGACCTGCTGTACTCTGACACAGCCATCTGCGTTTGCTTGCACAGTTTATTTGGGAAGTGTGCTATACTTTTATTTACACTGCAGAAATGAACGTTTTATCATGAGCTGATCACAACAAGGGTGATTTTAAAGAGCTGTAATAGATTCTTATCCTTCCACCAAAATTCTAATTAGCCAGCATGTATCAGTGTGCCATCAACAATTCCTTTCCACAGCACTTCTACCTGTAGTCACTTACTGCACACAGAGCACTCTGCCACCCGAGCAGCTGCTCACCAGTTGCATCATGTAGCCTATAGACACAGCTTCCCTTTCCTTTCTCTTGGTTTATACAACAATAAGCTCTGGACTGCTGCAGGCACAGTTTAAAGGACAGTCAAGCCAGCACCATTACCTCAAACCCTTACATGCTTTCATTTAAGTTGTTTTGGTGGTGGTGGTCTGGTGTGTGGTTTTGTTTTGTTTTGTGTTTTTTTGTCATTGTTTTGGTGGGGTGTGTGTGGTGGATTTTTTTTTAATTTTATAGAAGTTTTTCTGATTTATGAATGCTCTAAGTGTTTGTTTCTTCTGGCTGCTGTATCATGTGCTGACAGATAGGTGTATCATCCAAAGTATCTCTGCTAGCCTGGCTTGACCACAGTTTTGGTTTCTGGACAGGTGAACACTAGGTACCACATTTACCTCCATCAGCCTAGCAACAATTAAGGGAACTACTAGATTTTATACTTAGATCAAGACCTTTGCATAGGATTCTACAGGTGTCAAAACAATTACAGTTTTATTCTTCAGATAACCCCTGGTTTATCAAATGATTAAATGTTCAAGTATTTCAGAAGCTACTCAATTTACATTTGTCACTTAAGGAAATTGCTAAGCAAATTTTGCATTTATTTCCTGTCAGAAAAAAGCCTCAAAGAGCATAGCAGAATGGATCACCCTCTTTCTTTCAGCAATATTAAAACCATCTCACTGGTAATTATTCTGCTCAAGATGGGTGTGGGGGAGTGAGATGCTGGAGCAGATTCTATTTATAGAAGATAACCTTGGGAAAAACCGGAGGTACTAGAGAAACAGGCATGAGGGGTGAAGTTGTGACAGTACTGAAACTAGCAGGAGACACAGGTGTACCAGGTGTCTGTGCCAGAGAGCTCCGAGAACAGAGACGTGGTCACACCTCCTGCAAGATTTAGGCTTGGCTGGCAGGTTTCATATGCACTCACATGAGAATTCACAGAGGCAATTCAGGTATTTAAAAGCTTGAGTAACAGTTTAAAAAAAAAAAAAAACAACAAACAACCAACCGAACATAAAACAAACACACAACAACCCCCTCCACACTAAAAGGCTATTTTAAAAGTCTGGTGGATCACTTCCCATAGAGCTCTCCCCCCTCAGCAAGGAAAGCAGTTAAAAGGAAAAGAAAACAAAAAAAACCAAAAACAAACAAACAAACAAAAAAAAAACCCCACACCAAACAGAATGAAAAAAGAAAAACCAAAACAGCCAGAGAGACTGAAACCTCTGTTACACACATGAAACAACTCAGCAGGTTTATATCTACATAAATAGGATCAGAATCTGGCCAAAGGAGTAATATAGGTACAAATGACTGCTAACAGCCACAACAAACATTGATACCACACCTTCGACTGGAAGGAAAAAATAAAATTCTTATGTCCTTACCACTTCCAGCAGAGCTCACTAATTTAACAGCATCAAGAGACTCACAGAGCATGCAGAAAGTATGTTTAGTGAGCATATGTTTGGACTCAAACCTCTCTCTTGGCACTGTGCATTCCCAAACACCTGTATCTACTATCTAGCTGCTTTCAGTCCCTGGCCCTTGGCTGCACATCATTCAGCCATGCAGGTTCTGTCACAGAGACGAGCTGAATAAATAATATTGTTATGCCACAGTGCAGGTGCTCCAAAACATGCACATCTTGAGGCTCAAGCTTGAGAAGAGAGATACCTCATCAGCCATTGGGATGTTCTGGTGCTATCCAGCTTTCTCTGACCCACTAGGTCAGTCCATCTAGGGTTCATCTATTCTCTTCTCTAGGCATTTTCTTGGCAGGCCCCTCTCTCAAAAGAGGTGTTTTAACAGCACGAAAACCACCCCAAAATTCAAACCTAAACAACAGTCAAGTCCTGTAAAGAACATGAGTAAGTGGCATAGGTGGTATCTTTCTTATCATAAGGAATCCTCCATCGTTGATGCTGACATGGCTTTCACACACCTTCTTCCTCTGCCACCTCAGTGTAAGAAGTCTGACAATAATCCCAAATCCCCAGACCCCTCCAGGACCAATCACTGCACACACAAACCCATTCAAGACAATTAAAGTCTTATAACAGCCTATGTAATGTAGAAACCCGTTTAATCTTGTGCAGGCAAGAAATAGCAAGGACCTGCCTGTAATAAAATTAAGAAGTATATAGCAATTCATCAAGTTGATTTAACACAGCCAGCTGCACGTGAGAATGCTGGCCCAGGCAGAGACAGTCCCAACAGTATGCATTTGCTTACTAAGAGGCAAGGTGCTTTGGCACAGCTACTGCATCCTTTGAAAAAGTTGGTTTTGACATGTTGGGAAAGGAGTTGGATTTTCCATCTGCTCTCTGAGCAGGAGGCAATTCAGCAAACACACACCCAAGACCTGCAGCAGGCACCACTCTAAAATTTGTCTTCATTATGTTCTAATTTTCACACAACTTTCTGTTGTTTGCAATAGCTACAGAAAAAAAGGTGCTGATGATGTTTTTTATATTTCTAAAAACAGAGGAAAGGTCAGGAAAGCACTGTTACACATCATCTGTTCTTCCTCTAGCAGTAGCTATCGAGAGTGCTGACCTGGGGTTTACTGCTTACATCTTCCCTGTGATTCTTGAATCAACAACTCAAATACAGACAACAAAAAGTGTATTAGAAGGGGATTACTGTGGTGTTTTTAAAAGACAGTAATTCATAACAAACAGTGAAACTGCTGAGAAAACAAAATCCCGATTTGCCATCTTGTAAATATTACTTCTTCCCTCCAGAAGAGACTGGGTCACAGAGACCTGCAAAGCTTATGACAGGACTGACTATGCTGAGATTTACTGATGTGCCCATAAATGCCCAATGAGTTTGGGTCTTTCTATGGGATGAAGAGCACAGTAAAAATTGTTAGTCATGCTAGCTTTCTTCATATGCATTTTTTATCATTATTTGTATATAAAACTTTCATTACAAAGACAAAAAGTATGGTTATTAGAAGATACATGAAGTACACCAACAGAACAGCATTCCAACCCTGACCATCTCTCACGTGAAAGAAAGGATGATTATTACAACCCACTTTTTTCTTTAGTTTGATATTTATTTTCCTGGAAAGCACGAAAAAGCTTTTCTGTTCCTTTGGTTTTTAATTGATCATATTATTTAAGACTTAGTGAAGAAGCTAAAAATCTGCAGAAGGTTTTTTTCGGGAGCATTAGAAAGAGAAAAGCATCATAAAACCAGCCCCATTCCCTCCAAACACAGGGTCTGTTTCTCTGCTACACATGCATGCTAATGTCCTTTTGCCTCTGCACTCAATTGGACACATGGTGGGGTGGTGCTGGGAAGCAGAGAAGAAGCTAAAATTATATGGGAATAACAACAACATTCACTGAAGTTCCTCGTGGATACATCTCCACATGTGGGAATGTTGGATCAAGACTGAGTATTTGCATTTCCCCATCAGATGCCAAGATATCCAAACTGGCATGCTAAGGTGTTCTGGTGTTCTTGAAAGGAGTCTCTGGCCATCAACACTGCACGTATACAGAGCTCTTCTTCCTGCAAGGATCTCTCTCTCCAGTAGTGCATGAATTTTACCTTTTGTTTAAATATGTGACCTAGGCAAGTGCTCATAAAAGTGAAGGATTAACAGCCACAGCAAAGCACAGGCAGCTGGGCAACTCTGCTGACAGATCCCTGCCAACACAACCAACCCCAAATTAATCCTGCACTGTGCTCCCACCCACACACGTTGGAAGTGGCAGCAGGTAGTGCCATGGTGCCACCTTCTTTGGTCAACATACAGGAGCAAAGAAGCACCATGTTATTACTTCTTCCTCAGAAGGCCACAGTAGAGCATTTTGATCTTTTCCTGCAATAGGCCCATAAAAACCTGAACAATTAAGAGTGCAGGACTGAATCCTCCATCAGACATGGCTTTCCAAGGAAGATGTAGCACTTCTGCATCATTGCTCTCTACAACAGACTTTGGTTTGGTTTGTTTTCTTGTTTCTTTGGTTGGTTTTTTAAGCCAGTGGTACATTGTTTCCCAGCTGGAAAGGAAAACCAAACAAACAGTAGAACAAACATATCCAAACAAACAAAAAAAAAAAACCCAAACCCTGTCATTACAGGTTATTGATGAGGCATTATGAGCAACAGTTCTCATCCGAGTCAGAGCCACTACTGAAAAAGTTTACATCTTGCCCTCTTCCTGCGTCAGCCCTAGTCTGGCTCAGCCTCCCAGCCTCACGGTCCGCAGGAACCTGAGCTGCCAGGAAAGCACAGCCAAGGATCAGGAACACGCTGCACAAAGCTGGCTGTAAAACCCAAATCCCATGTGTCAGAGGTCATAGTAGTAATTGAGGTTGTGCTTCAAACTCCAGAAACATCCTCCAGTACCCAGGAAGGCTGCTGGCAATATGTAAAAGATGGTGGAGAGAGAGGAATGGTAATGAAAAGAAAGTTCTTGCAAATTATTGCTGACACTGTATGGTGTGTATGTAATAAGAAGATGGAGCAGAGCAGCACTCTGACCAGGAGGAGCTTAGGGAGGAACAGAAGGGAATACTGCCTGCCTTTGGGTCTCAAATTCTCCTCTCTGACACCCCAGTTTATGCTGCATAGTCAGAAGTGACATAAAGGTTCAACTACACGAGATGCTTTCACTTTGTAATGATCATAATTTCTAGCTGCTTAATAGTTGACTTGCTCCCTTGGAATTATGTAATAGGCCAGGAAGAATCAAAGCTTAAGGGTTCTCCGGGAGTCCCCAAAGCACATCAGAAACTGGAATGTGCTGCAGTACATTGTCTCAGCAGACTCAGCAGCTAGCGAGGTCTTCTCAAACTGCGCAGTAAGTGTTTCTGCCTGGACTTGCCAAAAGACCTTCATGCAAATACAACTCCAGGAAAATTAGGGTGGACTCTAGTGGCTGCCTCCCCCTCAGGGTTTTTGGGGTTTTTGTTGTTGTTGTTGTGTATTGTCTTTCAATCCTGATGAAGTTCATTACAGTTGCATTTAAACTGGGGTTGTGATTTAAATTTTCCAAAGCAGCCAGGGCTGGTTTGAAAGCCTGATATATCAGAGTTTATGTGCTTCCTGAAGAACTAAGGTAGTTGCAGAGCCTTCCCCAAGGGGTGCCTGGTTGGTCCCCTCTGCCCCTTGAGATGTTTACTGTCACACAGGCCACTGGATTCCCGGCAAGTCGAGCAAGCTTGCTCCTTAAAACCAAGCAGCCCCACAATGAAGCATGCCAGTATGTTCCTCGGAGGTATTTACAGTTTACTTTTTAGTGCTACTCTAAGTTCAAAGGGGCTAGTAAAGCCTCATTAAGCCATTTACATCAAACTGGTTAGTTAATTATCCTGTTGCAGGCTTTAAATTAGCCATTTATAACCCCTTCCCTAGAGATGCCAGTATTTGGAAACAACTCAGCCAGGACATTTTGCAGGATGCAGTTAAGGAGTAAAAAGAACCCACTAAACTCAATCATACACCCCCCCCAAAAAAAAACCAGAATAAATCTCTTCAGTTTTTGGCTGAAAGCTGATTTACTCTGTGACAGCCCGGGAGGGTCAGGGATGGGAGAGAGCCCACCATAACCAGCTAGCAAAGATAATGAAGCCACGTCTACCTTAAGCTGTGTCTGTGCAGCAAAGTGCAGATACAAAGCTAGCCTGGGAGGCACCACAGCCAGATGAGGATGATGCTTCCCTTTCAATACAATGAGATATTCTGCTTCTTAGTATCATAATCAAAGGTATTTTCACATTTGTATCTAAAAGAAATGTGTCTGCCCACAAGGAAGGAAAAACATATGAGGCTTTGGGGCTGGTCAAACTGTAGCCGCATACAGGGACTAAAGAGGACTGTGGGTTTTGGTCAGCACCTCTGCTCACTCATGCAGGTGAGGAGGCTCTTGCTGCTCTGCAGCCATCTTTCAGGTTAGGATTAACAAGATTCAGATTTATATCCCCCTGCCATAAGGGTCAGTGACCTGCTCTCAGTGAGCCTACCCCATGGGACATGTGAGACTGGAGCTGAGGAGTCTCTACTCCCAGGATCTTCTCCCTTGCCAACAACACTGCATTTCTTAGAAGGAGAATCTGTTGTCCCCTCAGGGTCTGATTATTCCTGTCCACCCCACTCGGAATTCAGAGCTGTTACAGAAGGGAATAATAACCACCTTCTCCCCTCCTAAATAGCTAACTACCCAAACTAACCAGGTCCTGGAGTAAAATATGCCTCTCACCCTCTACTTCCCCCAGCTATTCTTAGTTCTATAAACTGGCATACTGGAGGTATATTGGCAAATTCGATTTAAAAAGAGATGGGAGGGAAAAAACTGTCCAGTTGGTACCATTTTCACACAACAACCCCTCAGGTACAGGAGAAGCCTTGACCCCAATCCTGAAAGCTGTCCCAAACAAACAAGCACTTAAAATCTCACCAAGAGCAGGAATCCATGAAGAGAAGTGACATTTGGAGTGAAATGGAGGCTAACTAGGAGATTCCTCATTAACATCAAAAAAGGCATCAAAAAAAAAGAAGTTTGAGACAATTTCCATTCTACTTGAAAAACAAGACAGACGGATGGAATCGAGCCATATATTTATGAATATGATAGACCCTGTGATTTTTTTTCTTTACCTTAGTACAGACCCTTTTCAATGGAAAAAATATTCTGCCAAAGAAGTGTCTGATTAAATTTCAAAAAGACAAAAATCTAAGCAAGTTAATTTCTTTTTACTATGCAACCGTGAGATTTATTTTGCATTGGATTGCTTTTTCTTCTGTTTGGAAAGCAGTCATTTCACAATAATTTTTGTGATGGGGCATACAGAAGGAAGAGAGGGAAAGAAACTCAGATTTCAAACCAAGGGACAAAATATTTTTTGTATAAGATTTGGTAAGATGATATCACTTTTATGTGATTTACTGCTCCAAATTGAAAGACAGAGGCCTTATAATAAAAATACAGGTAAACACAACATAAAATCTAAATTATCTACAGGACCAAAAAACCCAACCCTGCACATAGATGACATTCTCCAAATTCTCTGCCTTTTCTTGGGAGCAGTTACACCCAAACCATGCTCAACCCAAAAGCTGTTCTCTCCTCCTAATCACATTGGACTCACACTAAAGTTAAAAAAAAAAAAATAAAAAAATTCAAATGCAAACGCTAGCCTGGGCTTTGAAACAGCCAGTGCCAACAGCCCACAGGACTGCATCATGTTAGGGAATTATAAAGTAATGTGAAACTGGGGAGAAAGAAGAAAGCAAAGCCCTCCTGTGGAGGAAATGAGAGTCTTTCCTGCTCCACCAAAACCTTCCGTTTCCAAGGCACGCAATAGCCGGGCCTGTGCCTAGAACAGGTGTGTCTCCCTAAATACCTCCCATGTCACACTTGTGTCTCATGGATACAGTCCTGCAGGATTATATTAGTACCAGCACATACCAGCTGTAGCTACCCCCAGCAGTATCCTGTAACTCCTTGCACGGGGGGGGAGCTGCTCTCCCTAGCATGCAGAGCCCCTTGCCACATGACTTTCTGGAGACAGACGCTGTGACCCTGCAACTGCAGCTTCAGAGCATTTGTGCTCTGGGGGCTGAACCAGTTCAGGGACAAGCAAAGTACCTCCTCCAGGAGCTGGAATGAGGCACTGCTGAGAGAAAGCGAACAGACGGCTCCATGTATTCTGTTCTTTCCCTCCTCTGCACTTATGACCAGCAAATTCTTGACTGATTTATGTCAAATAGACACTCTGAAGATCTCCTTTAAATAAAAAAAGATGCACGGCAAACAGAGGAAAGTCCACTCAGCCATTCCTGAGAAGAAGATGCTGACGGGGCACATGGCAGATATGGCTAGTGCAGGATAAAGGAAGCAGAAAGGAGAGTGAGCCTCATACATCTAAGTCAGTGCAGGAAGAGACATCCCTTGGCAATTTCAGCCTAATTCTTCACTAAGCCTTGGAGGATACTAGCTGCTCACCTCAGCAGCTGAAAGAGACAACTAGAAAATTTTTAGAGCAGCAAATGCATTAATGGCATTTTTTGTGTCATATGTTCATGACTGGCACAGATAATAAAAAGAGAAGAGCTGCTTGGTTGAGCTACAGCTCTGCATCACAATACAGAGGTATTCTTCAGCATGAAGAACTGACCCCATGACACCCATCTCATGCAAGGCATCTTGTGGTACTTAACAGAGAGCTGGAGCATCGAGGAACTTGAGAATCTGCTGACCAGCATGGGTGGGCTCAGAGGTGGAAGATCACAGGGCCCTATAGGATCCTCCTCTCTTACTCTTCTGGAACAGCACAAGTGCTTTCATTTTCCAGTGAGCAATTCTTACAACAGCTTTTAGGAGAGTTCACGAGTGAGAATGCACGCACCAATCTTGATGAAAAGTCTAATTTATGAGCACTCTACCACATCCATAAGTTATTCCACTGGTTAATTAACTCTGATTTCCAGGTTTGAGCACACATCAGGTTTATCTGCTCATCCCTAGGGTAAATAGCTCCAGGCATCACAAACAGCCATCAGGGATGAAGGCAGTGCCAAGCTAAAAGTTCTTCTGAAGTGGTGTAGGTAGAGCTTTTTCAGTCCACCTCTGCTTTTTAACCCCTCGAGGGCTGGGTGATACAGTGGGTTCAATGAACCCAACTCATCAGTCCAGCACAAGTCAGAAGGAAAGGGAAATTCTCACATACTCTACATGACAGTTATCTGTTCCTCTCACTGTTCCTCTCTCTTCAAACAAATCCAGAATAAGGCCATTTGATGCTACTGCATTCTCAAACAAATGAACAGGACTCCAAAGCCCCCAGGTCCATCTACCCCCAAAAACATATATTCTTCTTACTACTGGCACGTCTCATTTTCAAGAGGCCTCAAGCCCACAGCCATAAAAAAAAAAAAATCAGCATTAACCACCAGATGAACTCTTACTCTTGCACCAACTATTTATTACACTGTGTCTGATTACCAGGCAAACATCTGTGGAAGTGCCACCCCATGACGTTTTCTTTATTCTTTGCCAGCCACAGTGTTAGCGGCTCCCTGGGCAATTAGCAGCCAGACTGGTAAGAGCACTGAACTTTACACCTTTATCACAGAATTTTAGAATATACACCATCACATCTTTCTTGAGCAACTTGAAAGGAAATGACAAGAGCAAATCTCTGTGCCCAGCTGCCAAACAGAGGCTGAGCGCTATTCCATGACTGTGCAGTATGCAGTATGTGCACTTCCAGAGACCTTGATAATTAGTGACACAGCTAATGCAGAAACAATTATTTAAGAAGCCATTTAAAGAAAAACCTCACATTTAGTACAGGAGTACAATCATTCATTTTTCCACAAAAAAAAAATTCAGACTTGGAGAAAAACAGGTGTTCTTACGAGCGGCCTCACCATATACCCTGACAAAGCTGTGGGCTTCCACAGGGAGAGAGCAGCACACATTTTCTTTGAAGACTCAGAAAGTCTGCATTTCTAGGTAAGAGCAAAACAAAATAACTCATTTCAAGTTGGAGTAGCTGAGAACAGAGTTGTCCGTAAGCCTCTGTACAGGCCTCCATCCAAATGCTCAACTCCCACTCTTGTCAGTACTTGCAAGCATTTAATCCAACTTTCTTCACCAACCTCCAGCTATTTTGTGACATGCCTGTCTTGGGGCATAAAATCCTAGAGAGCGTCCCCTTAAATCAAATGCATTTGTTATATAATTGAAGCAGTTTTATGAAGAAAAATGGCAAAAATCCTACTGTCATTAAGAAGAAAATTAGTCATCTACTGCATAGCAATGATTAGCAAGATTGCTATCCTTTTTTATTGAGAAACCAGACTCATAATTAGAGTGGTTTTTTTTCTTAATATATAAACAAATTATTGCAAAGTTTTACATATTTTTAAGCAGTGGAATTTCAGAGTTCAAATAAGCTACAAGCTATTTCACTATTGGTCTGTCTGCTTCTAAGGTCATAAATAATTTTAATTTTCAGAAGATACAGTACCAGACATGTGACCAGGAGTAAAATAAGAAAAACCTCTTTAGAGCTGTCTGGAAGTTTGTATCAAAAATAAAGAAGACAGGAAAATAGAAGGCCAGGTGCACTTGTCTTCAGAGGCAGCTCACACACCTTAAGAAGGTAAAACATGACAAATCCAAAATTCACTTGCCCATTTAAATTTTGGGTGAGGGCAGTGGATATGAGAGACTGAGGAAGGGGAGGGGAAAAAAGGGACCGAGTGTTACCTCAGTGACTTCATATATGAACAACAGAGGGACTTTGCTTTATCTGTGTATCACATCATAGTAAGTACAAGAAAAGCTATGGCAATGCCATGCCAGCAGCAAATGTGCTTTCATTTATTTATTTATTCAGATAGCATCCAGTGGTAGAGGAGGGGTGGATTTAAAGCAAAGTAATTTAAAGCTACCAATTTTAATCTTGTTTTACATTTACACTCTAGTTATTTTCATACGGAATGATCAGTGGCTGGTAACTACTAAGCCATATTGATTTGCAACTAAATATAGTCTGCTCTCAATTTGGTATTATTTTTTGCTAACCAAGAGAGCTGCACTATCTCCAGTTGAAACACTTATTCTATTTTACAAGTGTTTATCCAGCTGACATTTTCCCTCTTTTTATTATTTTAATAAGCAACCAATGACTTTTATTACATATTTTTTCCTCATTTGAATCATGCTGCCTGACAATTCAAAAAGCAACTATCCACTGAGAATTTTCTGACTTCATTTCCTTATCAAGCATACTAAACATTTAAATCCAAATGTGTTTAACATTTAAAACAAACTCTTCATTAAAGAGAACTGAGCTGTACCTGATTTAAAACTGAATTCTCATTGCATTGTCCTTCAAAATCTAGAGCTACCAGATATTTGCCTCCCATTACATCTAGATCTTATGCACAAATCTTAGAAAACAAGTATCTTAAGTTTCTGAAGCTTTCACTGTTTTCTCAACTGAAATCCTTTACTGCATTAAATAAACTCAAATTAAAACAAAAAATAAAATCTGCAGAAACAGCCTCAAGATCTCCCTGCAAAAGCAGCTACATCTAGTAAAAGCCCACTACCTTCTTACAAACTTTTGTTCCTCATGCTCAGGGACAGCCTTTCTGCAGTTGAGTACTCCATCTTTCCTTGAACCTTTAGCAGAACACAAACAGGGCCTGAATCAAGACAGACCTAAACTCACAAATATATATGAAAATTGTTCAAGGCAGCTATTGTAATTTCAAGAAAGTGTTTTTTCCTGGGTATTAAAGAGATTTTTCAGTGCAGTAGCTTTTAGCCACTATGTCAACAATGCACTTGACTTTTGCTCAATATTCCACAAATTCTTAATGTAGAGACTACTGAAACACAAACTGAAATAAATGGGAAAAATAAAACACGCACACACTGTGAAAACAAGAGGTACACATCAGCTTCCTACAAATGACTTCTGCTTCCCTTCATATGATATACATACCAAGAGGCTCTCATCATGTCTGTCCACATTTTGTTCAGCAATTTATATTAGAAATCTTTTTCAAAAAAAAAAGTCTCTTAACACACATGCCCAATGTAAAAAAGATAAAGCTTAATTTGCTGTGAGGAAGGTGGCAAAGGAACAAGAGGCAGACATTCACCTGGTCAGACAAAACATTATGTGAAAAGTGCAGAAGAAACAGACATTCATTAAATTCTCCCATGCCACTTCCAAATTCATGTTTGAGAAATGTCATTAATTGTGAAGACAAACAATTTCTGCACTAAGGTCCTTATTTGTTTATTCCTTCCCAAGGCAGCACTTCCACTGGTAAAACTTGCACCTTGACTGCTAGAACAGACCTGGCTGCCTGTCAAGCTTAGGAAACCTGTAGTGAGGTCTTGCCTTTGCCTGGTGGGGCTCAGCCCTGGGCAGCCTAGCTACTGCTTCTGCAGCCTCCACAGAGGGTCCATGTCCCTTCTTGAAAGCAAATGCTTCATGAAGTGATGAGGCACAGCTACCCGCTCACACGCTGATTTCTTGTAATAACGCGTGCACGCTTACATGAAAGAGTAGAAAGGAATAAAAAGTCAGTACATTTACTGCATCCCTGTGGCTGCAAGAATGTCAAAGCAAAGTAAACCACTTGTTCTTAAAGTCAGGAGGCACTCGTCCCGTGAGGAGGTCTGGCCTAACAGTGTTCAGTGTGGGAGAGAAATGCAAATTCCATCTGATGATCCCATGGTTGCTAGTAGGCTAACGGTGGCTTGTATTGCCACTGACAGAACACACCTCACTTACACTTTGAGCAAGACCTGTTGCACTTCAGCCAATCTTACAGCCACCTTAACCAGGAGGGGGGCACCAGGTCTGTAGCTACTGGTTTCTGAATGGTGGAGGATCCTGTTCAAGCTCATCCATGACAGCAGGTTGACCACCCAGTCATCTGACTGAGGCGATTACAATGAGAAAAGTCATAGCATATTAGATACAGTGCCCTGGTCCTACATCATGCTGGACAATGCTCATACATGTAGCTTGACATTGAGACAATCTCCCTGGATAATTTACCAGTATTACTGGATTTCAGGTTGTGGCTAGGTAGCAAACATGTAGAATGATGAACTGTTGCATTCTTACAGGTTTTTGAGAAAAGAGTCTAGGTCTGTTGAAGGGATAAAACCAATAAAACCTCTTTTCTCCTTGTTATATACATCAGATTTTGCTGGCGTAGGGGAGAAGCAAGCAGGGAGAGTAAAACTACACGTCCCTTCCTTAAAAGGAAGATGGCTCGGGACCTCAGAAATGGTCTAGTAAAACCACTGTTTCCCTTACCTATGAAGTTCCTTGTCCAGTATTAAAGGAAAGTTATCTTTCAGTAGCATTTCAGCCACCTCAAAGAGCAATTAAAAAAAATAATGTAGAGAGTTGATGTGTAAACAAGCTTTTCCAGCAATTACTTGTTAATCGCATCCAGAGGCTCCAACTAAGAAGCAGGACCCATCATCCCAAGCAATTTATACGTACAGTGAGGCAGAGGATTTGAAGGGAAGGAAAATGCTGGGGGCAGGGAGCGGGGGGAGGGTTGAAAACCACAAGTAAGATTTCTAAGTATATCCAGCGTAAAAAAAAACTGGAATAAAAGCCAGTGCCGCGCACAAAAACCCTCCGGAAATATCAACTGGTGGGGTGGGGTGGGAAGGGGAAGAGAAGAAAAGTCATTACTCCCTTGTTTGCCCGATCAGATCAGACCCAGCAGCCTTTCTGCAGCCTGCGCTTCAGAGAGCTCCAGCCTCTCGCTCCCTCTGGCAGCCCTGTGCCCTTGACTACTCAGGTGTGCCAGGCAATGACAGCTGACAGGTACACACTCATGTGCCCCAGGGCTGCCTGGCTTGCGAACTCAAAAGGCCCCTGTGAGCTGGAAGAGAAATCCCCCGAGAGGAGGAAGGGCAGGCTCCCCTCCTCGCCTAGGACAGCCCCGCGTAGCCCCCTGCAGAGAGCGGCCTGCGCTGCCCGAGGGGCGTTCCCGCGCTGCTGCTGCAGCCCACGCGGCTCCTCGGGCGGAACGCCGCGCTGCAGCGAGCCTGCTGCCTCCCAGCTTCACCTGGAACCGTTCCAAGCTACTCAGCTCCTGACAGCTCTCCAACTGCTCTTCCACGCTGTACTGCTTTACATTACATTGCTTTCTCTGCCAGGAGGCACTGCTGTATTACAGTACATTCATCTAGCAAAATGTAAAACTGATTTTTTCACCTCCCAAATACCAGCTGACTGTTGCCACTGCAGTCACAGCTATAAGCCCTGCTCTATACATTAGACTTAACTTCTTTTATGTATATATATACACGGGAGATTTCAGTATCTTGCCTCCTCTTCAGCCTCCTTCCCTACTCACAACTTCTTCCCTCCCTGTTGTGCTCCCCCATCCCTGGTGCAGAGAGCAGCCATCCTCAGCTTCTAGCCCAAGGTGTCACTACTACACGAGTTAAAAAGCCTAAGCCAGCTCATGAGGTGCATTACCAGGCAATCAGACTGTAGCACCCTATACAGAAAGTGAGAAAGACAACTAGAAACATAGTAGTGACCAGCAGCTTCATTAACTGCTCAGCTTTTTGTTAAAGTCAAAATGTTAACAAGAAGAGGCTACAAAGGCATGTTATAACACTGACATTTATAGGACATTAGGAGGCATCTCGCTCCTAATTCTCTTCATTTCAGTATGCTTTACATGACTTGTGAGCTTCAAGGCAAAACTAGCTCCCTGCACTGCACCTTAGCTAGTTTCCTTTCTAGTTTTGAACTATAAAAATAGCCTTATTATAAGAGCAAAGTCTAGCTCTCTATCTGTTCTCCAGCAACAGACAGAATAGGAGGGGGGGAAAGAAAAAAAAAAAAAAGTGCAGGGATGCTGGAGGGGGAGGAAAAGTGAAATGGAATACAGGCAGTCTTTTCCCTCCTTATACCCTGTGCAATTGTAAAGATCTCCTGATCCAGAGGTTGCATCCAGGCTATCACTTTTAATAAGAACTTATCTGTCCTGCATCGATTTTTCAATCTGTTTAGACTTTTGCTATCCATAACACCCTTTGGCAATGAGTTTCACACGGTAACTGGTGCTTGACAGAGTGCCTCCTCTTTGCCTGCTTTGAATCAATTTAGTTAACACAAGAACTGTGAACAATCACTCCCTGCTCCCCTTCCCCACCCCATTCATGACAGTATAAAACATCTGCAGTTTCTGTAGTAAGTCATCTCTTCTCTATGCGAAAGAATATTGATGTTGACTGAGTTGAGACCCATTTTTGATGGTCTTCTCTGGACCTTCCCTAGCCCTCCACTACGTTCAAGAGGTGGCAATCAGAACTGCATAGTGCTTAAGATACTAGCACACTGTGAATTCATAGAGCAGCATACTGATGGGTCCTGTTTGGTTTACCAGCTTGGGTAAACATCCAGAGAGTTTCTTCAGGCAGTGCAGCATTTCCTCCCAGTTGGCCATTCATCTCTCTGCAAGAGCTTTCTGGGGATTCACTTCAGACAGTGCTCTTAAGTAGTCTGCTGAGGTGACAGGTGAAATTTTTCATCTTCCTACAAATGCTGCCACAGCTTTATTTTTTTACCTAGTTCAAGCCAGTCAACCTCACCATTTTCAGATCCCTGGAATTTCCCCCCCTCAAAGTCTCCCCAAAAGCACAGCAGTTTGCAGCCTCTCAAAGCTCACAGCTACTGTCTGTCACCTGCACACCCAGTGAGAAGTCCCACCAGCCATTGAAGCAGAAAGTACACGGTTCTCCCCAACAAGCAGGTGGAAGCGTTGTTGCATTAAAATTTATAGTGACCAACCAAGGAAACATCCTTAAGCTTATCCCAGCAAATATCCCAGTCTTAAGAAATTTCCCAGGTGTCCCCATATAATGAGTGACTGTCCTGAAGGATCAGTCAGGCTTGGCACAGTGATGCACAATTCACTGCTCTGCCTCATGAGCCCCTGCTAATCCCAGGAGACGTGCTTCACCAAATATAGCTGCCCCATGTAATTGCTTGGCTTATCTCCCCTCTCTTAGCTGCACTACTGTGATTCCAAAAGCCCTTAAAATTAACGATAGAGACACAGGCAGATTAAAATCCATCTACCTGTGGATCACTTGTTCAGAACAGTGCTGTCGGTCAGTGCTCAGCTGCTGCTTCTCTTTGCTTCTTAGCAGCAGCTCAAATGCTGCCAAATTAGCAAATGCCGAGAGAAACATCAGAGCATTCTGATCGACCCCATTTTCAGAACTTCTGAGAGGTAGTTGTAACATGCCATGAGAAAGATAACACGAAAAATAAGTTATGAGCTGAAACACTGCATCTCAGCTTACTTGACCAGAAAACTAAGCAGGTAATTTGAGCAAAATGCAGACTCCTGAGAACGTGTGGTTAATAGAAGTAGCTCAAGACAGCTTATCAAAATAATACACAGATACATTTTACTTCCATAGTTACAAACCCCTGAATTTGAACTAGCAAACTATAGAAATAACAAGTTTTGTACACCAACAAAACCCTACTATTACCCACAAGCATAAAAGAGCATGCAAAAGCTAGGTGAATAATGTAAGTCAGTTCAGTATATGAAATCTAAACTGTCCTTCTGGATATCTCCTTTTCTCAATATTGTGCATGCAGTGCCTGCAAAAATAGCACTGGTGTTAAGTGCTGGGGAGAAATATTCCTTTCCTTCTGTTTCCTAAGGAAACTAATGTGGGATAGAACATCACTTTTAATCAGTAGCATGAGAAATTCCACCAAATCTCTTGCCAGAGCTCTGACATAAAGGGAATTCAAAAAGTCAGCCAGAGACCTGCCCACACCCATCACCACTACTTTCCAAGACTGGAATGAGAAAAAGTTGCATTTAAGTTTTGCACTCAGCCTTAAATGTTAGTCACCTTGATTCTCTTTTGAAATATACAGATAATATATACACTATATATACAGCCCCCCTCCCCCCTTTGTATTTATACACACACATATGTAAGTCACTTCTGGTATTTCTTCTGAAATCCCTGCTCTGACTGGTCTTGAAGTGGTGAATCTAACAGATGGCTCCCCCAGTTAATTTACCCCCTGCATGATAAAACACAGCCATCCAACAAGAGATCAGAACCAGCTACAAGCTTGAACACAGGAAACAACAGTCAGGTCCCAGTGAGCAGAAAAGTTACCACTGTAAAGCACTTGACAAAAAGTGTCTGGAACACTATAACAAGAAAGTGGCAGTCTGTCCAGAGCTACACCAGGCAGGAAAAAAAGTTGAGTCCCAGGGCTAGTTACTTACTGCTGTCTGGGAGGGTGTGCACAAAGGGCTCAGGAAGCAGTTAGTGTCTCCTGCCTCACACCAGACTCCTGTCCAGGCCTTGAGCTGCAGAAAGGCAGCATGTACTATTTGTTCACATGCCCTTGCTCTGGTGACCCATGGAGAACATATTACTTAGCTTCAGCATGAGCCAAAAAAATGTATTTTCTTCTTAGTCTAAAAACATCTAGCTCCATCTCAACTAGTTTCAGAGAAGATTTGGCAAGGAAAAATGAGGATGACCTCCTGGAGACAGATGTTCTGGCTTCTTGTGGGCATAACAGGACTTGACAATTGATAATGTTGTTGCAGAATATGCATTTAAGCTCAGTTCTGTTAATATGGTCCTCTCCCAGTTCAGACTAGAGGATGTCTGTTCACCTGGAATCTTCAGCATTTATCCTGCTGTTGTTCTGAAAGCAGAAATATTACTGGTGAGGAGAAGTTACCTGTAGTAAGGGAATGGGCTCTTCTTCTAAGCCACAGAAAGGGGAAAACAGGTGAATTTCCTTTGCAGTTTGAGAAGAGTACTTCTTACTATATAGGACATTTACATAGACCAGCAGCCTCAGCACTTTCTTTAATGAAGAAAGGAATAGAAGCTTTAAATGCATATTGCAAATAACCACAAAGATTTGCCATCTGAAGTAACTATACATGGAGCTCTATCCATATGCACCATCTACAAGTAAAAATTTCTCAGGTGATCATCTGGAAGAGCTGGAAGTGGGCAAAGCTCAATGCTTAGCCAAGCTGACTCTTCAAGGAAGAATTTGGACAACACAATGCTGAAAGTCTTGGAGATACTTTGCAGTGGCTTCACTATGTTGTTTTCCCTCAAACAATGTTAAGATTTTCTAGCAAGCTGGTAATTTTCCTGATGTATCAAATTTCTTGATATCTACTTAGGAGAAAGTTTAGTTGATACTTTGTAACATTTACATGGTATATTTCTTCCTGTTGTGAAAAAAAGCAAAGTGACCAGGTGAAGAAACTTGCCCTAAAGTCAAAATGGCAGCTGACGAGCTGAGGAGGGACCCCCATCCTCACTCCCTTAACTCCTCGCCATTTTGCATCTAAAGGAAAGCATAGCCAACAGGCACCTAGATGAAGGACAGACCTGCACAGAAGTCTGGCTTCAACCCCATGAGCTAAAGCTGCTTCTTACAGTCAGTAGCAGAATCATCCATCTCCTCACACGGCAAGCCTGAGAGCCACCTAGCAGGAACACACTAGTGATGCACTATACCTATCATCTATCTATGCATGGGGTTAGCAGGAAAGCAGTATCCAAGGTACCTATCATAGCATCATCTAAATGCAAGTATCAGAGTGCTTTAGAGACAATAAGGTCTTTCCTCCAGGCTGTTTAAAATTTGCATGTTCCTGTGTAGCACTGAATATAGTAGCAATGGTGATTCATTAAGATAATGATTTAAGTAGGAGGCTTAAGAAAGTCAGGGTGGATTAACATCCAAAGGGCTGCAGCTGGAACATCTTCACTCCAGGTTGCCACCTTCCCTTTTAAGAGAAGGGATGAATTTCACAAGTCAGAACTATGAATTAACAGCAACTACATCACAATAATAATGCACTAAAGCACAATAGCACCATCTCTACTCCAGCCCGTCCTCCTTGGCAAGGTCAAGCACAAAATTTTGAGCTGCAAGAACATTTTCATGGTATTCTAAATTATTGGCTTTTCCTTTATTTGATGAGTTTGTTACTGTAGGTTCTCACCAAAAAAAGGTTGTGCAAATTTCTTTTGCACTAATTTTCTGTCCACCTTAGAAACAATGCAAGTTTTCCTCCGACCAATTGTCTCCACTACTGAATAATCAAATTAGTTTGATCGCTCCCTGCATGATTAGGTAAATACACACATTGAGAAAAGCAGACACATCCATCCCACACCCCAGCATTTAATTGTGATTGGTGACAAGTTGAAGCACGCATTCTGTCCGTAACACGGGATTACTGCTCAGACAGTGACAGGCAGCTCATACTTCAGCCCTGCTAAAAGAGAGGCCTTTGTGCAGTGACTCTGGTGTAATATTTCCTGTTGCCTTCTAGAGAGATGCACAGGCAACCAATTTTGCTATTCTTCAGCTCACTCCCAGTAGTTGCAATAGGGCATCCCAGTGTATATTGCCCCACTCACCGCTAGCTGTGCTTGGTCTGAACGTCTTCTAGGCACTCTATCCCATGCTGATTCAGTACAGAATAGCTTCCTAGAATGCAATTATAGAAAGAGTAAGAGTTTGTCTTAAAAAGGGATTCTCCCAGAACAGCTATTCCTTATTAACTATTCCCAATCACCTTTGTTAGGATAATGAAGTTAACTGGGAATAGCTTTTCCACTCAGATCTGTAACTTACCTTGGTCTGAACTGATGACCCTGTTTAGATGAGCCCTTAGCACAGCATCATATAATCATAGCAATGGCTTCATCAATAAAAACAGACTCGTGCAATGAAAGCGAAGCTGCTGCACAGACACATCTCAGCTGAGTTTGTTCCAAGTTGGGAAGATAACAGGATCAAGAAATATGTAAAAAAAATTGTTGTTCCTGTAATGTTAGATCTCATCACTACTGTAGATGACATTTCATACTTTACCAAGTCTCTTGCTCTGCTTTGTTCAAACTTGGTTTATTCCTTAGATATATGAAGAACTTAAGAGCAGGGAAGTTTTGAGTTCTGTAGCTTCTTTGTTTATCAAGTTCTTAGCTTGCAAGATTTCTCATCCAAAAAGGGCTGAGAAAGTACCTGGCACATCTTGGACGCTTATTGAATACATTAAATAAATCAAACGTTTTATGATAAAATTCCACTCCCCCACACCAAACAGATGTAGGTGCAAGTCAAATAGTCTTGAAAAATTGCATTAAAATTGATTTTGCTCCAGTTTTCCCCAGAGGAAAAAAAATGTGTGTGGGTTGAGACAAAAACATGGAAAATTTCAGCTATCATGAACAACTGAAAAGAGAAATGGAGGGAAGACAGAAGCCAAAACTGAACTTCACATTCAGAGTGCATAATTTGTATTCTCTGCAGTGTTCTGTATCACAGACATTCCTGGACTGACACGTAAAGTTAAAGTCTTTTCCTTGGGCTCATCACACTTGTATAGAAAAATGCCAGATAGCTTAATGCTGGAGTCTCTGAGCCTGCTCAGGGGAAATCACAGACCACAGAGAACGCTTTGGTTGATTTCAGACTGAGAGGTTAGAAAAGATAGGACCCAACACAGCTGAAAATGTTTGTCACAAAACTGGTGAGAGTTCCTTACAGATACTTATCAAGTCCTGCAGCACAAAAATCTGAGAAAAATTCTGAACACCTACAACTTAAAATATAAACAAAGCCATTTCATGTTGCATGTGTTCTAGAGAGGCCATAGAAACAAAATATACTCTCTTAAGGTTGTGTCTAGGCTGTTAAAAATATGACTTGACTTGGTATAGCTGACTGATGGTTAAACATCACCATCTCTATGATTTTCCATGCCTGAGGTTTGTGCTCAGGCAGTTGGATTCTCATGAGGGGCACAGGGCAGAAGGTTTCCGTGGACATAGTTCAGTCATGTCCAAGGACAGTACTGGCATTTCAGAGGAGCCCTCTGACAAAGACAGCACTCAACTCAGTATTTCAGGGCAGCATTCAACTGCCAGACCCGCACGACCATTTCTCATGTCCCTGCAACTCCTTACTCGTACCACACCTCCCACATCCACCATGACAGAGCTGATCCATCCCATACACAGAGTGAGTCAGGGATCCCGTGTCAAAAAAGAGCAGGTAATCTAGCTTGCCACTAGTTATCACAGCATCTGTGTAACTATCAGTCTCTATTTGCATACAGGCAATCTCAGTCCCTCTATGGAATATCTTATAAGCAACTTTTATGGGTTCTTTTGCCCATAGCAGAGGAAGTTAAGAGAGACATCCTAGAAAGGGGAAAGGGCAATTATAAATATATGCAAGTCAAATAGGGAAGAAAAAAGAAGAAAAGGAAACCACTTCCACTCACTCTCTCTCCAACAAATTCCACACTCTCATAGTCTCTGGCACCACATCACAGTAACCCCAAAAGATGTTCACCTGCTCCCACAGCACCAAGAAACAAACAGTGAAACAGGAACAGAGAAGCTCCCACCTAGGATGGCCAACGTAATCCCCTGACAGCACATCGTGCAGGGAAATCTTATCATTAAAGCAGAAGCAAAACAAACACACACACAGACCTGTACTGCTCTGCGCTCTCAGCATCCTCTCCACTTCTGTATGCATCTAATATCAGGAGATTTATATTCAGGCCAAAAGCTCATGCTGGCAGGAGAGGAAAGTACTTTGGAGAATAGGGGGGGGGGGAAGCCTACAGTTTCTTGGCTTGTGATCAGCAGGCTGGGTGCATTCTGTGGAACTAGGCCAAAGCATTAGTTATTATATTCAAGAGAACATCTGAATCCCAGCTCAAGGGAGCCGAGTTTGCGGCTCTCATTTATGCTGTATATCAATTGAATATTAAACCACATTTTCCGCCTTCTGAATAATAAAGCTTAATAGTTTGGGACTCCCATATGGTCTATTGTTAAAATATTTCCAAACACTGGCTGCTGGTTTATTTCTGAAGGAAGGATTTCTCTTTCCTCTTCAAGCTTTAGTTGCTTAAAAGATGCTTGTACCAAAATTTAAATACAGTCTTCTTTTAAATTTCCAGAGTTTTAAGGAGGGCTAAAAGATAAGAGGGTAAAGAAAAAGCAAATATATTTTGAAATTGGCTTTTTTTTTTTTCTTAATATCACATGCAAATGCTTGTTCCAGGCAGAAGCAGCTGGTGCCACCAGGCTCTGCTGTTCAGAACAGGGGGTGCAGAAGCTTTCAGAAGCCATGAGCTGCTCTAACAAAGGAGGACCACACAGACTCAAACCATTCACAAAAGGACCCAGGCCGATTATTTGACTATTACTTACAAGGAAGCTTGGCCAGTAACATAGGCAATAAATACTGGAGAAACCTGTTCTGTGCATAACCCGGGTTTGTCTTTTCACAAGTCCTGCTCTCTAATTAGCTACTCATTCCTGTAGGGCATTGCTGATGGATGGAATGCATCAATTTGGCATATTTTTAAAAAAAGTTGTGAAACTTATAAATAATATAAGCATCAGTATAATAAACGCTCCACAGTGTGTTAGGAATAGTCACTAGTGCTCCTTCCCAGTAACACCAGAAAAAAGTTTTCCTATTCTTTCTACTTTGCAGAGAAAGACTTAATGGCAGCGAGTCTCTCTCACTTGCAGGGGCTGCAGTGTCCTGCTCAGAGCCTAGATGGGAACTGAGCAATGCTCGGCTTTTGGTCCTGCATTCACCCCCCTGCCTGATTAGCACAGAAGGACTCAACTGCTCAGGGAGCAGAAGTGAAACCACACAGCACTGCCTATTTCTGCACTAGTGTGAACCTCCAGCTCCACCTCACCCAGCTCTTGCCCCCTCTACAAAGCGCTTCAGGCTCCCCCTGACAGGAGCTCTCTGTGCAGCACCCGCTCGCATGTCTGCTGGTCACTCAGCAAAGCAGAAGGTGCTGAGCTAGACACAGCCAAATGCATGACACTGCACAAAAATGTGGTGGCTCCTACGGCTGAGGGAGCCAAGCAGAAACTTCTACTCTCCCCTCCTTACTCTTCTTGTTTAACCCTCACTGCTGCTTCTCCCTCTTCCTGCCTGTGTGTTCCCTTCTGTTCTATCACCTATCTGCCCCACCATCAACTGCTCTGCTCCAGTGTACAGGTCTTCAGAGCCAGCTGTCCTAACCCTGAAACTGGTTGCTCATACTCATCATCTGCCTCCTCCCCAGAAAGGAAGAAATTCCAGTATTTCAACATTTGCCCTCATCCCAGTTCAGGGAGAAAAAAATGACACTAGACACTTGTTTGTAGAATGGAAGTTCACAAGTTTTAAAAAAAGAAACCCAGTTGTGAACACCAGTGCTTTTTGTGTAATTTGGAACAGAATATTTTTACATTACTGAAACCAAAGTTGGTTCATTTTGGTTTGGTGACCTGACCCGAGAAATCATTCTGAGTCAGCGCACTGTTGAACTGCTTTTATTCCCACAATGTTGCATTGCCTCAGACACTGCAGTTTAGCTGCTGGATAACCCTGGTCTCACTGCCTGGCTGGACAATAGTTCCCACGGCACACACCGAGGTGCCCTGTGGCACAGCACCATCTCCAGGAGAGCTGTAATGCCATATGGGAAGGCCAAGGCCCATGGAGTCCAGCAGAACAGCATGGATGGGTACATCAGACAACAGCTCTCTGAGCTGCTGAGGATTACCTGGAATCCAGGACAATGTTTTGAACCAATTCTGAGTGAAGCCTTTCAGACTAGTTAAAGAAAAGCAAAGCAAAGCAAAGAGGTATTCCCATTCAGGTGGTACGGAGAGATCAATGTAATGTTTCCTGTAAGTTATTTATTAATTTTACAGGTGGGTTTTTCTAGAAGAAAAAAACCCATATTATATTTTTCCCTGAAAGAGCAACTCCAAAAAGTCAAACCAGTCTCCTACTGACCACTACAGCATGCTTACAAACAGTGGTAAGGATAGTACGGTGAACAAAGCTCACTCTTACTGAAATTTCCCCAGCAGGAAATTTAAATTATAGTAATATCAACACCCCTTTGCCCCCTACACAGCTCCTGTTGTGACCCAAGGACTGTAGGACCAAGTTCATTAACCAACTATAACAACAAGTTCAGAGAGAGTCTGACAAGTATTGAACTAGGTTTCACAGCAGACCTCCGAGTGGTCGATCCCTCACTGCTTCTAGCCAAGGCATGGACATGGCTTCCCTGATAGCTGGGGAGAAAGTGCTGGTGGAGCTGCTGAAGGCTTCAACCTTTGCCTCAAACATGAGAGGTGCCACCAACTCATACTCAATGATCAGCTCTTAAAACAAGTGGAGAGGACTCAGTGGGAGGATTATTATGTATTCCCAGAAAGCTATTTTAGTAATTTTCCTGGAGACTCTCTAACGCTTCTCTTGCCATGTGTGTTCTTACCTCTAGGTCTGTGTATCTGAGAGAAGGTAGAGTGCATGTGCGTGTATGGTTTTGATTTACTTTAGAAAAAACAAAAAAGCAGACACACTCAGCCTGTAGTTTCAGGGTTGGAAACTGCAATAAACCTCTCTTTTTAAACCCCATAACCTTGTGACTGTTTTATAGTTATAAGGAATCATAACCAGAGAAAGATTTAGCCTAACAATGATCTGCCCTCAGACATTAATCTGTCACATCTAATAGAAGGAGAATAAGGAGACAAACCTTTCCTCTAAGTAATTCAAACAGATGGCATATGGCTTTGGTGGGAACTTACTGTAAGTTACCCCTGTAACAAGGGTAAATTTGACAACACTGCACACTCAGAGACACTATTTACGAGTCAGTGTGAAAGATATCTCTGCATGATTTCCTTGGGTTTTAAAACCCGAATTCTCAATGATCGTATCTTGCTGCTCTTGTGGTCGACACATCCAACCAGCTTTCCACCTACTTTTTCAACCCCTTCATGCCAGTAAGATTGCAATTTTTTTTAATTTAATTTTTTTGCCTTTTCCTAAAGTAACTCTTTAGTTTTGAAGGATAACAAGATAATCAAGTGCATCGTACCAACATGTTAAAGCACAGTTTTCTACCAATATTTCAAATATAACTTTGTCTGGGCTTCTAGTAGTTTCTTTCTTACCCCATAAAGCATACAGAAACCTTCAGGTTAGTTTCTTTTTTTCTTTCCTTCTCCATACCTTATATGGGAAATAAAGGGTTTATTTTCTCTCCTTCCTGTAAACCTCAGTCCCCAACTTCTCTTTTCTAGTTTTATCATATGAGTTCTCTCCCTCCTTCTCTTACCCACCATGTAAAAAGCACTTCTGGATCACCTTGCTCTGGGTTCCTTCCTCTCCTTCTGAGGAGCAACAAATGGCTCCTGGGACACTTTGCTCCGTTTCCTCTCTTGGAAGAAAGCCAAAGCTTACTCAACTCTCTTTTCCTTAGGTCTGCCACTCAGCCCACTAACATATCCCTGTTTTTCACCCATACTGAACTAGCCATGAGGTTTCCAAACTCATCTGGAGAGTTTAATCCTAAATTCAGTTTGTTGTCCTAGAAGAGACCAGACATGAAAACAATATCAACGCTGGGAGTTCTCATGATATCTCAAAGCAGGTGAAGACCATTACTGTCAGATTCCTAGCACACAGCAAGGCTGATAGGGAGCACTGAAAGATATGGGGCAGCAAGACCAGTGTCACATGCAGTGGCAGTCCAGGAGAGGATACTGAATTCAGAGGAGCCGTAAACTTAGACACTGGTTTTCCAGACTGGTCAGGGAAGGATTGGTATTAGAGGACCTGAGGGTAATCCCCAGATTACCCTTCAACACGCTCACAGGGAGCAAATGTCACTTTGTGTGCTGAAGCACGCCAGCCAGGGAGCATGCTTTATGTTTCACATTAATGAGCATTAGCATGGAACCCAACTTCCTTCCCCTCCCTGTTTTTGATATAATTAAGGACTAGAACAAGCATTTTGTTTCAGTCTACAACAGCAACAGACCACAGTGTTGCAGAATAACAGGAAAGGGAGAGAACGAAGGAGAAAAGAAAATAGTCCAGGTGGTAGACACTTACTGCTCTGGCCACTGCACGAAACGAAGGCTTGAGTGCACATTTTTGCCTGATTGCATAGCTGTCTCTGCTACCCATCTAATCTGCTTAGAAAACTGGTTTTGAAGGATATGGTTCAGACATACCACTCACATCGGGGAGGGGGGGGGTGATGAGGGGAAAAAAAAAGTGCTGCAGCTGCAAAAGATAAAATAGAGACAACTAATTTTCTCAGAGGTTGCAACACAGCTTCTCCCCCTCCTCCACTCGCAGCCAGTGCACTGGCAGGATAAGCTGGAGATTCTCCAGCGTAAGCAAGAAGGCACAATAAGGTGTGCAGGCCCTTCTCCACCCCGGTACCCACAGCCCTTGGGGTACCACCGAAAGCACGGCTGAGAGCCCAGCCCACTGGCAGGAAGGGGGTGACATTCCTCCGCCTGCTTCTCAGGCACATCACCAGTTTTCGGAGGGGGACGTGAGAACACACATCGCTGCTAGATGTTCTGCCGAGCCAGCGATCAGCACGAGGGAGTTGTGGGCTCCTGCTGTACCAATTGGTGGCTGGGTTCTGAACTCCCATTGTGCGATCCGATTTCTCCTGCCATCCAAGCCATTTTGCAAACTCCAAGCATACGTTCATGTAAGCCATGTGTCCTGAAACCAAACAGCTGAAGGGGACGGGAGGGGCAGGGAGAGAGGAGAACCCCAGGATTTCTGGTGACAGTGTCTAAAATACACATTTGTACAAGGAAGTCTCACTTTAGATAATCACTTAGCAAAACAGCTACAGCTGCTGACAGGCAAGAGGTACAGTTTCAAGTGGCCATGAGACATAAAATAGGTCAAATAAATTACTGCCATCTAAAGGGAGTGGGGGGGATGCGCTCCCACAAATATAACAGAAATAACAAATAGATTACTAATGGGTGACCCAATGTCAAGACTAGCAGACCCAGTTCTCGTTTCAGTAACACCACAGCAATGACATTAGCTAAGATCTAGCAGAAGCGAAACTGAAATCAGAGTCAGACCCAGGATGCCAGGGAGGCAGCTGCTTTAGTTTTTTAATGCCTAGAATTTCAACCTAGTTTGCTTTGTTTCAGGACTCCAAGCTGTCCTTGGCAGAAGGGCTAGCAGCCTTTGCCATCTGCCACGTGACCTGCCAAGGATGTTTTCTAAATGCAACTGGGTTGGTTTTTTTTTGAGGTAGGGATGGAGGAGAGGAAGTGGGGGTTGTTTGTCATGCAGGCAGACAGCATAAGAAGTATATGGGCATTTTTCATCCCTTTCCACAAAGGTGTTTTTTTTCTTTATTTCCATTCCCTGCCCATGTATAAGCTTACCCTCTCCTCTGTGCTCTCCTACACTTAGGCCTGTCTTCCTCTTGAAGTACAAAAAAAAAATACCTGTTCTGTTCTGTGTGGGGCCTTTGGGGAGCCATCGTACGAGTGCTCACTCCCTGCCTGAAGTGAAATACAAGGGCTTTTTACATGTATATAAATAATTTTTAAGCTTTCCAAATAATAATTGCTTATGGAAATTAAACATCTGCTAACGATAAAGTCCCCATACAAATGAGACGATTTTAGTTTATCTGACTAAAATGCTTTCCTTTGCTAATGGCTAAGAATACCATTTTCTTGTCTTTTACAATGCCAATTTCATTAGTTCTCCAATTATCAAAATATTTCAGTCCTATCTCTTTCACAACAGGAAAAGTTCCAATTGCCATCTCCAATTCAACACTCAGGGTCCTGCAAAACCAAGTGAGAAACTGGCAATTATGACTAGCCACAAGAAGTCCTTGGGGCAGATACTGACTCCATGGGTTGTAGAATCCACCTGCACAGCTTCTCTGCTTCTCTCCTCACACTGATCACAGACCCCCAGGAATCTGCCAAATTTTCACAAGTATTATACTATAGACTACATCTGACTGTGGCAACTAGGTACTGCAAGTGTGGAGAGGAGCTGAAATGCTGATAATGCAAGAATACTTAGAATAGCTGATGCCAGAAGGAGAGAAGGGGGACACCAGCTGAATTTGCATCACACAAGGAAGTCAGTCAGTTGGGTAAAAGCCCCCATATGGCTGTTGTGCAAAAAAAAAAAAAAAAAAAACAAACAACCAGCAAAACCCACAGTATTTTTTATTATACAGGAAAAACAACTAGTCCTTTGCATGAGTATGTTTTCTGCAAAGCCCTTGGCTACAGTACTTGCCCTCTACCCACTTCAGGGATGAAAGGCCAGGCCTAGCTCGCTCAAGGTCAGATAGCAAGTTCAGCAGCAAAAGATGACTAAGACTCAGTTACATCCAAATCCCATTCAGCCATTCCACCCATTGGATTGAAGAGATGTTAAACACCCTCACCACATCAAGAATGACTAATGCCCTCCCAGGTCAGCCTGGAGTAAGGGACTGGGAACTCACACATCTCCTTCCTCTGCCTCTCACTCCTCTATTCTCACTTCAGTACTGTTCCAAAGCCCACGTGATGAGATTTTCCTAATCAGCAATTAAATAGTTAATGCTTACGTTACAGCAGATGGAGCAGGAGCTGCTACAGGAAAGGTATGCAGAGGGACAGGAGAAAAGAGAGAGCAAGGAGGAAAAAGCAGGCAGAGAAACAATCCTGAGGAAAACTTTGCCCACTAAAAGGGGCACTTAGTTGAACAGAAAAATTAACCCTTAAGACTTTGTCTAGATTAGGCTAAAATGCTGTAGTATTGAAGGTGTTAGAGAGACATAGCGTAGGTAAGGCTCACAGCCTTTGAGCATGTGGTAGCCAAGGTAGAGACTAATTAGGACGTGTTCACTAACACGTCTTAATGTTCCACTTTTAAATCCTTGCCCAAGAACTCAAGGCTATGCAAAGTAAAGGTCTCTGATGTCATCCTAATGATTATTAAAGCAAAGCTACAACAGTGCAAAGAAATCAGAATGTTGAAGAATCGCTGAAGTCTCACATCCAGCATTTTTCCTATGCTCATTAAATGCCTATGAACATTTGCATCTTAAAATATTCACCAACATTTTACTGGACAACCTGCTATGACATTTTTCCTCTAAAAATCTAACCAAAGCTCCAAATGCCAATAGGAGAAGAGACCACAGGCTAACAGCCTACACTATTACAAAACTTCTTTTGCTCTAGTGTTTGTTCAGGCAGAATTGGGGGGCAGGGGGGGAGACCTGTGAAGAAGAGAGGACTAAGAAAGCCATGCCCAGGGCCTTAGCAACACCATCATTTTGATAATCCATTACTAGATTTGTAATTAAAATCAAGTCCCACCTCACTAGGGCAGCCAGATGCATCCACAGAGGACTTGTTCAGAGAGTTGTTACAATAAATGCCAGGAGAATTACGAATGTTGTATCTTCTTAACCCTTCCAGCAGTATTTCAGGAACCGCCTGTCAGTTTGGAAGACTGATCGTTTTTCTCTCAGCTTGTTGCAGGCTCTAGGTGTGCCCCTAACCAAATAGGCTTACCACTTAAAAGCTTAATTGCACCTGTGGCTTAAACCTTATCCCAGACAGTACTCAGGAGCATTTGGATTTGGGCGTTTCAGGTGTGGGACCAGGGCCTGTGCTCACAAACAGAGCTAGGCAAGTCAGAATTGGAGCCCTTGGTAAAAGCAGCCTCTGTATACCAGGGAGCAAGGGATGGGGAAGAAAGAAGTGCTTTTTCCATTTTGATGACATTTAACTGTATTTACATTTCCACAGTTGTGTCTGAGTAATGTCCACCTCCTTGTTTGTGACTGAGGGCAGGTTTCACAGTCTCAGATTTCTTTTCCATAACAAAAAGATCAAAGTTTGAGGCACTTGTGCAACTTAGGTGTTTACAGTGAACAGGTCTAATCGCATGGCAAGCTCTCCCTCCCGTTATCAGTTTCACACTGAGCCAAACTCCTTCGTTCCATATGCACTAGGAGGACTGAGAGAGCCCACGTCTGGCTTGGATTATAACCCAACATCCCTTCTGTCTACTCTCACATGGGAACTAAAATACAGCACGCTAGGGAAGGGTTTAACACATTCAAGTAGAGGTTTGTATAGGGTCTTTTCTGCAGGGATGACGAGCCATTTCCAGATTTGTATTTTTAACGAGGCTTTCTAAAAAGTGAGCAAATGCTGTGTGAAGAACCACAATGAAAGAACAGGTTACCTTTGCTTACCTTCTTACTATTGCCTAGGTAGTACAGGCTCATACTGCATCCTATTGCCAAAGGAAACCTGTGCTGCCTTTGCAAAAGTTACCAAAGGATAAGATAAAAGAAGATAAAAGAAACGTGGCATAATAGGAGTCCATGCAGGCAAACTTCCTAATCTCATTCTGCCTCATGCAAGGACACACAAACTCTGGGTCTCAGATTTGTAAGCTATGAAATGGAGCTAAATTTTAGGGGTCTGTGAAATTGTTTTAATTAGTAGCTGCAAAGCGCCCATCTTCTGATGGAAGGTATCATATAAATATTAATGAACTCTGACTACTGGCAGTATGCAAGTCTCTTAGGAATTGTAAGCACCATGGATGGATCAAAGAGGACATGCAGCTCCAAGAGACAGAGTAGTGGGAGTTGTCTCTGTGTTTAACTATATTTTAAAGCAGATCCTCAAGACTGTTGTGGATATTCCCAATCAAGTTACAGCAGCTTTCAATTAAAATTACATTTTACCCTTAGGCAAAATTCCACAGTGTACCTTTTAATATTAGCAGGGCACATTTTTACTCATGTAGATATTTCTTATATGTACATGCATTACAGGACCTTTCTAAATAGGGGTCAAACCAACTGGGAAATAGGGATTTTACCTTCATTTTCATCTGAATAAATACCCCTTACCTAGTTACATCACCGAAAAACTTCCTGCTCTACTGGCAATGCCATGATAGGAGGCAGGATGAGGATGTGGCAGCTGTTTGCCTCACGATGTTCAGAGATGGGTCTGGCAGCACTTCAGACATGGAGCTGTCCTTTGAACAAATATGGGAAAGATGCTGCTTCGGTTCTCCTGAGCACTCATGTCCTGAACGTGGCTACCAAGAGGCCTGGGAGAGGTGGGAGCCCCGGAGGGTCCGCGTGGGGCAGCTGGGGCAGTGAGAGGGGCCGTGGGGCAGAGCCCACTGCCCCGCCAGGTAGGCAGGCCGGGGAGGAGGCTTCCAGCCTCCTCAGGAATGCGGGATGGCCGCAGGCCTCAGCAGGCTTTTCCAGAGAGGTGCTTACATTGGCTCCTTTTAGGGCCCGGCAAACCTGTGCTTTTCTGATGCTGGGGGTGGTGGTGGGGAATGAGGAAGAGCTGCTTTGTTGCAGGGGTATTTTAAAAACATTGGAAGACAACAGGGAGCAAGGACCAAAGATCTTTCTTTCCCTGAGGAAAATTCAGTCTCAACAGCTGCCTTCGTCCCCATGGCCAGCTTTCTGCCCACTCCTCGGCAGCCAGGGCTTCCTAGCTGCTTTGTGAGCCTGACGTGTGGCCGGGCAGAGGGTCTGCAGGGACTTGCCTCCTTTGTGGGGGCCGTGTTTCATTTCCTCCACGGCGTCAGACCAATGGCCTCTGTCCTGCTCACCTCACGCACGTCTCCATAACTCTGCTTTCTGCTTTTGCTGCTAAAGCAGTGCTGTAGTTCCCTCCTGTTTTGTCTGCACCGGGGCAATTGGGATTGATTGCTTAGTGCTAGTAGCAAGAGCAAAAATCAAATGGCATCGGCACGCTCAGGGTGGTTGTAATTGTGCCCCTGTCCTCCTGCTCAGGGGGAGTACGGCAAAGAGATGGCATTAAGAATCCTTACCACTTCTTTGGCAAAAGAGGGAGAAATTTGGAAGATGCTCAAAACAGAGAACATCTTGATATCTAGGGAAAAAAAAAAAAGCCCCAGAAATTAATTTGCCCCCAGGGTGCCAATAAAAGACGGGTTGTTCACAATGTATGGTGAGTGGTGGCCAAAACAATGGTCCGATAACTTGAACCTACTTGCTGTGTTCAGTGCTAAAAGATAAGACAGAAAACATAACTGTTTTGATACAGTGCCAGCAATTTTTAGACAAGGAACCCTGTACCCAAAACAGAGGGATGGGAGGTTAATTTCCTCCCCCAGCCACACTAGGGAATTTTGCACCTCTCTATGAATAATGTTTTTATAGCAAACCCAGGCATTCGTCCTAGCAAATACCTCTCTGTACACTCTAGCCCAAAAGAACCACTTTGGAAAAGGTCATACCACCTCCTGTTCCCAGAATTAAGTTAATTAGCACTTGTCCCTCTCTGTATAAGGCCATTGCTTCTCCCACAAAGGAGGGTACACAACCAGATTGTTAAAAGATGTACATATGGCCTCTTAAGCAAACAGGCTTCTTTATAGTATCACTGAGATTCCCTCTGGTCGATCGTGTAGAGCTCTCCATTGGAAGGGAAGCAGACTGGGACACGAATGTAACCAGTGCTTGGCCAAGTATGATGAGCACAGTGCAGGTCAACAGGTATGCTGGTATTTTAGTGCTAGGTAGCAATCTTTCTTCATCTGGACGACTCATACTGAGTTCAGCATCAGCCTTTCATGCAGAATGAACAATGGAGATGTTTTCATATTGAATTTGAAAGATCTGCAGTGCATTTTCCTCTCTGACACACTCTGTTTCTTCTTATTCCATCCAGGCATTGGTGCTATATATATTCCTGAAGTATTTTGCTTCCCCTCCATGTGATCAGCTATGTGCATTGCGAGAAAGTAAATCCAGGTAAGACCTGCTATCAGTTCTATCTGGGTGCAATTGAAGTTTGATCAGCAATGAAGGTCAAAACTCCGGTTTGTATTTTCTGTCCACAAAAAAGTTACACAGTTTACTTACTGAAAGAAGGAAGAAATAACCTAGCCCATACAGTTCTTGGGCACAGAAGCGTTGTCCAGGTTGCCTGCCACAATACTTACTGCTGGTTTACAACAGTTCAAAAACAGAAACCCAAACTCAAGTGTTTAATTACAGACATGTCCATCCTAATCCAATTCTAACATAGCATAAACTATGTAGGATGCTAAACCTGACTTCTTAAGCTAGGAGCCCTTCTCACAGACAGCCATGACTGCCTGCTCTAAGCACAGCCTCAAACCTGCCAAGCAAGAAAGGATTACACCAAGGAGGACAGGCTCTGGTTCCCCAGACAGAACACTGCTTTTCAGACCCATAAAAAAGTGTCCAGAGACTATATGTGTCAACTCCCTAAACCACAAACCACAGCTAGCCCTCCCTCTGAAACACTTGCGTGCTGCTCCTTGCAAAGCTGGTGCAAGATATTTTGGCATCCAGATCGCCGCCTTTGGGGGCCCACCCATCCCTTTTGGTCTCTTTCCATTCCTTATCACAGACTTGCAGACCCTCTCCCTGGGCAGCAGCAGAAACTGGGGTATATTTGCCTCTGTGTTTGGCACCCTTCTGTTTCACCACCCCTCGGTTCTTCTTACCCAGGGTGCAGCTCACCCACCCTGCTGGATTCTCTGATACCAGCAGCCAGGGAATATGTAGAGAATCACATGTAAGAAATGTGAAACTGGCAACTCTGGCATTTGAAACAGAATGGGAATCCAGGATGCACTTGGCATTTCAGCTTAAAGTTTTAAAATCAACATGGCAAAGCTGAACTGTAGCAAACAAATGGCTTATGGGCAACTCAGTCTTGTCCTAGACTTTCAAGCCAGTCATTTCCCATGCATACTCATAATTTTAAACATAAGAAAGGGGTAGAGGAGACAAAAAACCCTGAGTCAGCTGCATACTGCCTTTCTGATTCAGAGTCCTCAGCAGATGTAAGACACAGAATTATTCTGTGAAAAAGTTCCTTTTTATGTATCTGGGACAGCCCCCAAAAGTTTTACCAGAGGGGAAGAAGAGGAAAAGAACTACACTGCGAACCTGTCCGCACCCTAGCAGGAATTCACCCATTTTTCACCTCCCACAGGTATCATTAGCATGTTACTGAGAGTAGAAAAAAAAGCAGCTAAGATCAAACACAAGCTACTAACAAAGCTCTTCCTCTTGTCATCCTGCGATGGGCCAGAATTTCTGGCTGCAGCTAGTCTTCTCCTGAAAGGCTGGGTTAGTTCAGAGTCCCTTTTAAAAAAAGTGCCACACTCTGAACGTGCTACAGCTGCCACACAGAAAGTGCAGAAGGCAGGAAGTCTGACGTTCACACCAACCTCAGCCCCTTCACTCACACCTCTTCTCAAATAGCTTTAGCACATGGAGACCACATTTTCACATTCTCAGAACTAGCTTTATCTATCACATTGCAAGTTTAAAAGAATTTTTTGAAATTGTACAAGTCCCTCTTCCCACATTCAAAGACTCGCTCCACTGCGAGAAACTTAAATTGTTTTATAAACTGTTCTCCTCATTGATTTTTGCAATAAATTGCTATGCTCTCTTTTTAAATAATATACATAATTAAAAAAACTAAAATACGGATTGAAACACCATACCAACTGTTGTCACAGTCCAAAAATGTCTGGATTTTCAAACTTAAGTCCACCCCTGTGTAAAAGGGCCACACACATGTAGGTGTCAATCAGGCTCGGTGGCAAAACAGAGGGACCCAGGCTGAGATTTCAGAATGGCACAGTTTCCTGCACAGAAAGAAAGTGCCAGCCCTTACCCATCTGGAATAATTTCCGCATTTTTCAATGCACACTTTTGGAATTTGACCTCAAGAAGCCAGGTGCTTGATTTCTGCATCTCCTGTTTTGCGGTGCTTGGTGATAGCAACAGGAAGAGAAGGAAATAAAGAAAAACGTATTATTTACAAGGCTACACACAGTTATACCTGATAATACCACTGTGTCTGTTTTTGCAGGCAACTCAAGTTCTGTGCCTAGAAATTCTGTAGCTCATCTTGCGCATTTTTATTCCATTCTTTTAAAGAAATATTATCTCCAATCTCCTCCTCTCAGCAGCTGGATTAAAATAAAATAACATTGAAACTATTCGTGGTAAACAGCAAAAAAATGGGTAGTAAAGCCTAGAGATTGCTTGGCAAGTGAAAGCCACATGCAGAAATTAGCTATGGCAAGTAACTAAGTGAGGACAACAAAACTCAACATTGTCCAGCGTTTGGACACTCGGCAAAAGATTGATGATTGAGTGGAAAGAGCCAACCCCACATGATACTGCAAGGTCTCAAGTACTATTTTGAATCAGGTAAACTAATATCTCCTGTACCTGTTCCAAACCACACAGTAATACACGGTCTCTGTTTCTACAGAGTCTGCTGGCTGCCCTCTTGGAAGTAGCATCTATCTTGGAGAAGATCTTGTATTTTCTCTTGGTCTCTCAAAAAGGATCCCAAACAAGTGGCAGGGACACACGGGTTTGGAAGCCCTTGCATGTTTATCTTTACTGATAAGCCTGCAATCTTTGCTGCAAACATATCAGCGGGTATCTGCAGCAAAACCTTATTCCAGTCAATGCCTTCCTTGGAAAAGGCTTCCTCAGAACTGGGCAATGCATTTAACCCCTTAGCGGCTAATCTAAAGAGGCCTTGCTGTAGAAGACTTCTTTTTCCTGCTCAAAGATACATCATGTTTCCATAGGTCTTTAAAAACCAAGCAAGTATGCCAGCCCTGCTTTGAGCCAGCAGCAGTGCGGATTAGATACCTACACAGATACTGTCAGGGAAATTTACCCCAAGAAAGATCATCTCCCCAAACAGCCTCCGATTCTGCACAGATCAAAAGTATTGTCCATTTGAAATAAAGGGCTGCAGCTATCTAAATTGAAGGTTGAACCAGTGAAAAGTCACTAGGAGGATTTGTTGAAATTATTCTGTCTAATTGATTGGAGATTGTCAGCAGGAGGTATTTTGATTCCTACAACTGGAGAATCAACCATAGTTCCAAAACATCTGATCCTTTTCTAGTAGATTGACTAAACCTGCTCATGCAGCTTTGTTAAGACTTGAATTCTCAGTTCACGCACACACATGCCAAGGGCAAATATCCAGAAAGTCACCAGGGATCTCCCAAAGCTGACACATCAAGAGCTTGGACAGCCTGAAAATTACAAACAAGTGGCTCTTCTCTGACAGCAGGTTCCATTTATTTCCTCCCACTTGCTCTTTCCCCATTTCCTTCCTACACCCCTGAGTCAACCTTCACCAAGCAAGTTTCAGTTAAGCATGTGCTTTGCCAGAGGTGTTTTTAAATTATGTTTTAAAAAGTTTATTTATAGTACACACGCACAGTGTGTGCTACTTTCAAGGCTTCTGGAAACATCAGCACGTCAGGCATGACTTTCCCAGGTGGAAAGAACATGGATTCATCACAGAAAACCACCTCCCCTGTATCTGTACTCCGATCCAAAGTTGCAGTGAAAAAGAATTATTTTTGCTCTGTTATCTCCTACTTACTTTTTATAGCATCCGTGATCAACATACTGGAAATTCCAACTGAAAAATTTTAGAGGAAGCCAACTGATCCCCCCCAGCTGATCCTTTGGCAAAAACAGCAGCCCATGAGACAATAGAACAATTCTATGAACAATTTCCCATTAGGGCAAGAGTCGGAAAACAGTCCAATAAACAGAACTGGCTGAAACTTGCAGTCAAAGTTCACATGGTCCAGCCCTCCTTGCATCTGACAAGCAGCAAGTTTCAGTAAGCTGTGTTTGTCCTAAATTATTATACTTGACCCATGTGACCAGTTTCTCCTTTCATAAGAAAAGTGTAACATGACCACAAGATCATTTCCAAGCAGAAAAGCACATATTTCCAGGAGCAAATCTCTGAGCTCAAGTTCCAGGTCTAAAAGATAGTTGACTTAATGGTTTGGCTTTGCCATATAAATGCAACACAAGTCAGGTTTTACTGCACAAACCTTTGCTATTGCAGAGAGAGCTCACATTCTGCTTCCTGCTCTGTATCTGGCCTGGACACTGAACATAAACCATATCGGCCTTTCAAATCAAGGGGTATGTTCATGGATGGTTTTACATGGACGAGTTTGACTTTTCCTCTTCTGAAATGGTGCATATAGCTGAAATATTGTTTCCTCAGCTGCACAGCAAATAAAAACCAAGCAAGTTACTCAGAGTACTGGCTTAGAAACCCCAATATTAAGAGGTGGCACTCAAGTGTTCTGAGTGGAGAAGAAAAGGATGTGGTAGACAATTTGCTAATGCCCAGAAACTCCCTGAAAAAGCTAGCTGCAGCCAGAATGCCTCAGGACAGGGCGGAGTCTGTTCCTCCTTCCACAAGAGCAGCTTTTTCTAAATAAAGAGGTCTTTACCCACAGGACTTGGGAAACTTAATTCAGATTAACTAAAGTTGTGAATTGAGAGTGAATTAGCTAAACCACATTATATCTTTGACACACTCATACAGTATTAAAAGGAAGTTTAATTTGGTTTATCTCATTTTACTGAATTAAGAGCATTTTAATTCTAAGAATGGCCATGCCAGGATTAGTGGGTTGAACAAAGGATGAAGTTACATGCTATACTGGAGTTGAATGTGGCATAGGAAGTCTCCCTACTTCCATGCTAAATAATGTTTATTCCACCCCCACTTAAATATAAGCTAACTAAAGTTATAAATTCAAATTTTCTAATTATCCAAGCCTACAAAACTCAATCTGCATTAAAAAACCACCTACCCTACCTCTGGCTCTGCGTCTGCCTTTTGTACCAGACCATGTCTGCTGTTATAAAACGAAAATATCAAACGGAAAAAGGATGTTCATATCATTAAAAAATGGGAAAAGACAACAACACGTAAGAAATATTCATGGCATTACTTCACATACAGAAAAGACAAACAACAGATCTCAGCCACATCTGCACAACAGTCTGCTTATGGACTTGAATGTAGAGTTGGCCTCTACCATTTCCATGAGCTACTGATGGGATCACCTAACAGAGAGGATAGTTCTCAAGATAGATCTTCTGCCACAGAATACATGCTGCTTTCCATGCAACCCCATTTTGAGTAGGATAAAGACTTTATTATAGATAGTAAGTAAAAAACACTCTGTCTCTCCAGTGCAATCTTTCACAAGAAGGAAAACCAACTTCTTAAGCACATCAAGATTGTTAAACAGGAGGCAGATGAAAGCATTGCCTCAGAATGTAAGGAAATCCCAGGCTGGCTGGGAAAGAATTAGCAATATGTAATTAAAAAAGCACTCTCCCCTTCCTCATCCCTGAGGTGAACACAGGCCCTGCATAACACTGAATTCCACATCAGCACCAGAGACTGAAGCTGTCGCTTGAGGTCTTTCTCATTTCTAGCCAGGCCGTTCTCCCTCTTGCTTTTGTTTGCTGGAGGCTATTTCACACCAGTTACCAGCAATGTTCCTATGCAGCAGGACACGCTGCTCATATGTGCAGCTTGTGATGAAAGATTTAGCCACTGGAGAACATCAGGAGGGAGAGAAACAGGTAATAGTTTTTATCTTGACTCACAACAGAGACTCAGCGATCCCTTACTGGTGGCCTTCATTGAGCACCAATGGAGCCAACCCTCCTGCTCTTGTCTTTAGAAGGGAGGAGTAGGGAAGAGCTCAGATCACACTTTACTGAGCAAAGCAAAACCTGTCATTTGGTAACACCACCTGGAACATAGTCTCTCAGGATCCTCTCTGGGAAGAGCTACTGAAAGACCAGGAACATCTGATATATTCATCAGGCCTAATACACAGGGAAGACAGGACACACAGGAGACAGGACAAAGCCACATGCAGTGCAGAAAGATTTTCGCACAGGTAGAGATAGAAGGGACCGAGAACAGAATAGAGAGGTATGGAAAATGGAGCACCACAGAAAAAGCACCCAGGAAAACACAGTTTATGCCTTTAGCACAAGAGCCGGGGGCTGCTGACAACAGGAAATTGAGGAACACCAGCAGACACTCAACACTAGCAAACAAACAACGGATGGGAACGACAGCCGCCCAGAGGGTACTGGTCTACAGGCAGTGACATCAGTGACACACTATGGAGCAGTATCACACCTTGCTATCCCTGTCCCTTCCAAAGTTTGAGACTGGGGACTGCTCAGGGGTGCAGCTGACCTGTGGAGGTCTTTGGTCCCCTCGTCAACAGGGAGCCGGCAAGAATGGCTTAAGTGCAAGGGTGTTGTATACGATAGAGAATACCCAGCTCCACAGAACACTCATGTAAAGGCTAGAAACTTGCTCGCCTTGGGGCATAAGCCAACCACTAACTTCCTCTATGGGCAAGTTATTCCATAGTTGTTTGTTTTAGGAGTTCTTGTACCTTTCCCTCAAGCATCTGGTGTTTGCCTCGCTTGGAGAAAGGATGTCAGACTAGACAGACAGACCATGGCTTCTTTCTGGTATGGCAATTACTGCATTCCACCCTGGAAGGGGGAAAACACTGGGGAAAGCAAGGAATGTTAGATGGCAAGTTCCAATAACACACAACCCATTAAATAGCCTTCCTTCTCCATCTGGCCCTGTACAGTCAAGCCAGCAGCACACCAGGAGCACACAGCAGCACAGCTTGGCCCTTTGCATTCTCAGAGTCCTGTGTTACACTGCAGAATTTGGGAACAAAGCTAAGCAATCTCTCACCCTGGAAGTCCTCACACAGGCAAGAAGCAGGATGTTCCCATGCAAGTAAATGTGTTACAAAACCAGGACACAATGAAGAACTGTGGTCTGCAGCCCAAGTTAATAAAAAATGCAATATTTAAGATAACCCCATCCAGAGCCCACAATGGCCCCTCAGCATCAGGCTAAATCAGTCACTGTCCTATAGGAACTGTTCCTCTAAAGCTAAAAAATGGCAAAACACATCATAGTTTACCTACAAATACAATTCCCTGCAACCTTTGAGTAAGTCAACCAACTTCCAGCAGAACAATAAATACCTGTATCAGCCTATAACTAAGGGCTTGGGATAGCATTTATACTTAAAATGGGCATTTGGCAAGGCCTCTTTCTTCCTTCTCTGGAGCCAGAAGGCTCCCAAGCTCCACAACACAAGTGTAGTCTGGGGAAACTTAGACCTGGCTTTCCACCTAAAAATCCTTCTCTCTGTTGCCTTTGGCTCTGTGCCAGTTTAGCCTACAATTCCAGGTCTCCCAATGTGTGTGTCAGCAGAAATTGCTCACAGGTATCTGTCCTGATTGGCAGCCCAGACACTATCTCACTTGTGACCTGCTTCGTGGACACCCTTCTTGAAAGCAGCTGCTGCTGCTGCTGCTCCTGCAGCATTTATCCACAGGAGCCCTCATTTCCTTACTGCCCATCTGCTCCAAGGGAGGCAGAGCCACACAGACAAGACACAAGCAACTGGCAGGGAAGACCCTGCCACACCAAACAATAAAAGCCAGGAAGTCCAAAGCCTACACACCTACCCAGTAAATTTGTGATGGTTTTTAAAAGCAGAAGAAGAATGTGGATAAGCAAGCACAGGTACAGCTGAACGACTTAACTAAGTTGAGACAAGCAGTATCTAAATAATGCTATTTTAACTTATTACTGTAACAAATATGAGAATTGATTTAATAATCTAATGTTGGTTTTGGACAGTAGAGGTCTGCATCAATAGACCAAAGCACTAATTATATTATCTTATCAAATCAGTGTATAATAATAGAACTTCTCCATGCATTGATGGAACTAGGCTTAGCTCTGCATCATAAATGAATGAGCTTGCATTTAGCAGGAACTCCTTGTGACTGGGTGCAGAGACATTATTTTCTTTCCTTTTCAAAATATTACCAAGTATTATCTTCAAGGTATCGCATGACAAGAAATTTCCTCTGATGATCTTTTACTGCTTGTTATTTATCCTCTCTCTATCTTTCTGATAGGTAGTCAATATAATTCTCCAAAAGACTTAAATAAAAGGGAAAGAACTACTGGTGCATATGCAGATCCATTCATTGTAAGCCTACAATAAAGCTTTTTCCATCAAGGTACAAGAAAAATGACTTGCTGACATTAACTGGCAAGTACTTTGCATTCATATGGTATCTTTCATCTACAGACTTCAAAGCATCTGACAGGAGGCAGGCAAGCAGGCGTTTTTTCTTCATCCATCCAGGAAGAAGCTGAAGCATAAAGTGGCAAGGTCTCCCAGAGAAGGTAAAACCATTAGCAGAAATCTAAATTAAGTGATTCCCAGTCCTTAAAAATGAACTACTTTGCTCACACTACAAATTACACGTGCACCAGAGAGCAGAACCACCACTCACCCACACCCCCCTGAGAACTGCTAGGGATTCTTTTAAGAATTCAAATTTAATTCATGAGAAACTAAACAAACACAGAGCCCAAGAATACTATTCTACACACAGGGAAATGATGGGGATCTGTAACTGATCCAGATCTTAAGTTCTGTAGTGCTCTAAAGAGGAGCACTCCTTGAGTGAACCTGCAGAAGCACAGGTCTTCATTCATGAGGAGAGGAAGGGAAATCCTGCTCCATAATCCAGCAAGTGTTTAAATAAACCTGTTCAGATGAAGATCTCACCTCTCCAGAGAAAAAATAGGGCTGTAAGAAAGGTTACGGAAATAATTTTTTAAATGCCATCTTCAAGAGTATTATAAGCCTTGTTTCAGCTGTTCACCTTATTCTTATAACTGAAGAAATGCCGACTGCCTAGAGCATTCAAATGGTCAGCACAAACTCCTTTTAAACATAAATTACAGAAATTATCCCTGCACAGTGCTGTTGTAAATGAAGCATTTGGCTTCTGTAAGTTTGAAAACAACAAAAAAACATGATGCTGAGGCAATCTCTCTGGAGCAAGCAGTCTTTTAGCATTGGTCAAAGAGACTGCAATAGGTATATTTTTAAATGAACTCTCTAGTTGTAAGATTTCTCATGCCCTGTGGAGGTGGATAATATTAGAGGCCACTAAATCCTAAAGTTTATTTTTCTTAAGGTTTTCACTTCAAATAAAGCTTTGTTTTAAAATGTATGGGGCCAACTGTTAGAGCATTGAGGTCCTGGTTATTAGCCAGCTAGAGCCCATGAATTATGTTTAGTGAGAAGTTTATTGGCTCAGTAAACACCATTCCAGTTCCCCTCACCCCTGAACTGTGGAAGCCAAACCAAGAGATATTCAATGCCATGTCACTAGTAGCACCAGAGCAACCATTATCTGATTACAGGCATTTTATTTTTTGTAAGGAATTTGCTATTGCATCATTTAATACACAGAAGTCTTCAAATTTACCAAGGCAACACACAAAGAGTATGTAACCGTTTTGTCATGTTTACCATCTTCTGGAGCAGGAATATTTGTTTCCTCCTCATAGCTTCCCGAGTCCAAGCACTACAGAAATGCAGTCCCTTGAACTCTTCATAAGGCAGGAGTCCAGCAAGGAATTTAAAACACTATCAAGATTAGAGCAGGCAACCACAAGAACTTTCTGATAAAACCATCCTCTGGAGCCAGGGCAGAGTACAGGGCAGTAAGAAGTTGCATTTCTTACCTCTTACTGCCACTTGGCCTCAAGGAGATTCATAAAAATGAGGTCTATTCTGTGTTTTGAGCATAGGTGGCCAGAGGTCAGACTTGGTCTGTTCAGACTTGGATGTTGCTCTTTTTAAGTTACACAGTTGAGGATGACTTACACAATTATGACTTAGTGGGAGAGCTGGCTAGAGCTCAGAACAGTCCAGGTAAGATGCACATGCATGCCCATAATGGAGCTAGGGGACTCCTGGGGCCTGATGTGGTGTTAGCACTGCCAAGCCTTACACCCATTTGTGCTCAGCACCAGGAGACCAGAGGCCAAAGCAGAAAGCAGACATCTCCAGAGCTAGCAAGACTGACGTCTAGCTGTGCAAATCCAGAAGCCACTTCTACTTGTGTGTCTGGCCTTGTCCTGGGCACAAAGCTGTTTTACCTGGTTACCTTTCACTGCCATGAGCTAAAGCCTCACATACAAAGAGTGAGCAATGATCAGTCAGTGTACAGTAACTTGTTTGTGTGCTCGTTGTTCCAGTTCCCTGTAATAGCTAAAATACACCAGAAGACTGTACAGGGACTGTGTCGGTCCTTGAGGCAAGGAAAGTTAATTTAGTTGGAAGAGTAAGGATGCAAAAAAGAGTGCTATAATAACAGTGGTCTGTTCTGGTAGCAAAGTAAACTGGAACTGAAGGAATTTAGGTACTCCTCCTAGTTCTCTCCATCTGTCACACCACCTTGGCTGACTAATGCACTTCTTTGTGTCTTTGCTTCCTTTCTCAACTTTTGCCTATACTGTCCATCTAGACTGTGACATTCTTCAGGGAGGAGACTGTGCTTGTACAGCACCCAGTGACAGACTTGGGGCTCTGCAGCCCCTAAGCCAAACAATGCTTTTATATAGAGACTTTGCTATGGACCAATTTACATAGCACGAACTATGAAATCTCTTATTCTCATGTAAATGCTTTTTCTGGTGCCAGAATCTGTCCATATGACAAGGAAGAACCTTGGGAGTCCAGATCCTTAATACCCAACATATCCCACAAGGACATGCCAAGGCCATATCTTCAGACCCATAAGGAAGTACCTTCAGGGAGCAGGCACAAGTTAAAATCTTTCCACCCCAGCAGTGGTGAAAGACAAGATACCCTTCTCTTTAAACTTAACCCTCTCCCTTCCAAAGAATGCCTGGAATTTCTACTATTTCCCAGCAGAGACTGGAAGGCAAAGACTTGGCATGGGGCAAGACAGATAAGAGCAGTTGCCTTCTCTAGGTTTTGTTAACTCTGCATAATTGCTTAGGGCATGTGATGGTTAGAGAGAGACACATACACATCTGGCAGAGGCAGAGTACAAATCACTGGTAAACAATACCTAGTTTACAACATGGCTCTGGTATATAAAACACCTCTGTAAAACTACACTTTAATTCAGCTGGTGCAGGTTTAATTTACAAAGTAATGATACAGTTTTCCCTCTCAAAGACTGCCATTTAGGATCACTGAGATGTTGAATGAAGTCTCTGCTGTCTTCCGGAACACATGGTGAAGGTTGATTGTTGTTGGAAGCTTCTCTAAGCAAGCCAGATTTAAATACCATGTTTTGCAAAACGGCCCATATTGTCTTGCATGTCAATTCAAGTTTCTTTACCAGTTTAAAATCTGGGTCAAAGCAATTTGCTTACATTTGGAGTCCTTTTCCAAAATTAGTATTTGTGTGTGGGATTTAGAGTTGTAGATATAAGACAACCGGATAAACTGCTATTATCTGCTTGGCATCATGCACGTACCATCTACAGTATTCCTGCTAAGCTTTGTTCACATGTACAACCCACTGCTTCAGCAGTTGCACATTCAGCATACTGATGATATTATTCTTGGCCATCCTGTTAAACTCACAGTTTAAGTTAGGTGCACGGTAGGGGGCCCTGCTAGATTTTCAACAGGTTTTAGATGGCTACAGATTATAGCTGGCCAAGAGTGGAAGTTTTGATAAGCAGTCATGAAGCTGACAGCTTTTCTATTCAAATAGGATGTTGACTAGTGCCAACTCTATCTCCACCACTTTTCTGGTGATAACCAGATTACCCAAATGTACTGTTCTCAGAGCTGTATCAGACCACCACTTGGAAGCTCCAGTTAGTGCTACATACAGCTGCCAGATTGCTTAGCTAAATTTCACACAGGGATCACACAGAACAACTGTGATGGTTGATATTTCTTTCACATTGCCATTCAGGGAGATACTTTTGGATTACTAATACCTTGTATGACTTGGGTGCTGGCTATTTCAGAGATTATTTATTTCATTGTATCCTGACAGGCAGTTGTTAGCTAGATCCTGAGCCCTCGGCACACATGTTTATGTCTCTCTGATCTGGAAGTCTGGGTGGCATAGTATCTGCTCAGGAGTCCCACCCAGAGCTAGGATCCTGCCCAAATTTATTTTGGTGCTTTTTGAAAGAAGAAAGCTAGAAAGGAAGGAAATAAGAAAGAAGCCTAAAACCACATCACAAATTTGCAAGTTAAACTTACTGACAAAGCTGACCTGCAAAGTGCAAAAAAGTAACAAAGAATTATGATATTCACACTTTCTCATAGTATTCCTCCAGCTACAGAATATCATATTTTCTTAATAGAAGCCACTTTGGAGTGACAATCAATGAAAGACATTAAGTACAATAAAAATATTTGGTTTAGGATAAAAATGTGGTTCCTGCCTGTGGGCTTGTAAAGGAAAACTCAGCAGAGTCTTAAACTTCTTGTAGGTAAATTCTGAATTTTCATCCCCTTGTTCACAAGCCAGGCAGAATGAAAATATCCACCTACACTAAACCAAAGGGAGCCACTCATAACCCAGACACAACCACAACAGACATTCTCAACAGTCCTTGGCTTAACAGAACACTGCTCTGTGGTTATACCCACCACTAGGATTTCATCTTGCAAGTTCTAGCACGTTTAATTTATTCCAGGTCATACATCAAATACAATATTAAAATTTAAGATGGCATTTGAGATTGAGACATTTTTTGCAGCGCCAGTAGGAAAGAACACAGTTGGGACTGCGGTCACATGAGCATATTAATACGTAAACACAAACCTGTAGCCATCACTCAAGAAAAACAATTGGTCTTTAAGAGGGGAAAAAAAAGTTGTAAAAAGAATCAATTCCATTAAATAGCTCTATAAATCAATTCCACCAAAAATCAATGGGAAACTACATCCACGAGGTGCCAAGTAACTCCCACACATCAGGTGCAACTGTCCATGACGGTGGCCATGCAGCAGCTCTGCCTGCTGGGGATTCAGAGCTGAGGGCTGGAGCAAGCACCCGTGCTGCCCACGCTGCCCTCCAGCTCCCCCCTCCAGCACCTTCTGCCCCGCTCGACGAGGGTGAGCTGCACGCCGAGACCTCAGGGAAAGCAACATCACTCACTTCCAAGGCTTGTGTATGTGTGTGATGGAGCCAAAAATGGGAACAGGCTCATGCTGCTGCTCACACAGGCCATGCCTCCAGACACAGAGGTGGGCAATCCCTCTTAAAAGAGTAAAACAGTAAAAAAAAAAAAAGCAGAGTAAAACTCATGTTACTTGCTAGAGCCACACATCCCACATGCCCAGGACTGAAATGAAGCATGACTTTGGGATTTTCCAGCAGGCTTTGTGCCACATCAAGTCTTCCCAAAGAGGAACTGACTTATGCACAGACACAGGGAAGTTGGCAGGGGAACATTTGGGATGCGATGCCCAACAGCCACCACCATGCAGTAAGTCACATACTGGTTAAACAAACGACCTGTTTAAGCACAAGTTCGTAAGTTCCACATTGTGTCAATCTTAACTGTTCAGTGACTCCCCAGTGACTGTGCAAGGCCACTGTCCTCTCACTTTCAAAGTGCAGTTCAGTTGCATTTTCACATTTATAGGGTGTGGATGCCCCTTCAGTCACTGGAGAAACCCTTGGGGCTTTCATTTTGTGCTGGCAGCTCTCAGATGACTTTAGAAACAAACCCCCTGGGGCTTCTGTGTGGCAGAGCAGAGAGGGCACAGAAGATTCTGGCTTTGTTAAAACCTGCAGAAAAATTCATGCCCTATGTCTTCCCCTTCATGTGTTCCACTTGTACTGTCATGTCTGTGGGCCTATTATAGACACGCACTATTTAAGAAATTCAGACATAGCATTTTTGCAATGGAAAAAAACTTGATGAGTTGGCCTCTGCTATTCAGCACTAAGTACCAAACCCCACTTTTCCTATTGTAACTGAACGCCAAGCGTTAACTGAGTTCAGTTATTCCACACAGGAACACTCATGTCTGGTATTACTCACATATATTTAAATTAGAGAAAGAGTGCCTATGTGTGTGTACATAATAAATAATTATCAGTTTAATGAGAAGGATCAAGACTGTCTATGGCAAGGAATGAGACTACTACTGCTTCTCTCCAAGACTCTGTGACCCAGCTGCAGAAGGGATCTTATCTGAAAATTGCATCTTAGCTGTTGGGCCTAATCTTGGCAACAAGCACCCTCAACCTACTGATTTCCATAGGATTTGGGAGCATTTGATATCAAACCTTCCATCAGTCACAAGTTTCCCCTAGACACAGGGGTACACAGTTCTGGAAAGCAAGACTTTGACATAGGCTGGAGATGTAAGGTCAAGAACAAGTGGGAATTGTACAACCGGAGGTCTCAATCTAACCACTGGTATCTAGCAAGACAAAGGAGCAACACATTCAAGTTTGTCTCTATTGGAATATTCCTTAGAACTTCATCATATGACTCTTGGGCTCCAGAAGAACTAACTGAACATTTAGAAGTATACTAAGGGGAACTGAAGAACACTGTCAGTAAAACAGACAGAAGATTTTCCTGCAAGTCACAGTAGATGTTTCTCATTTTCCCTGTCCTTTAAAGCATGTGCAATGATACTTTCTTATCTGCTGGGATATCAGTTTCATTCAAGTCAGGAAAAAAAGAGATTTGTGCCAAGTAGCCTTGAAGTATTGTAACTGGAAGGATGTTTGCAAAGTTTTGAAACACAGATCTTATTCTAAATAGCACAAACAGATGCTACAGCAACATTTGCATGGATGTAACCCTAGACTATTGGTGACTCTTAAGTTCTGGAGTACTTTACAGTGAAGAAGTATAGGGACAGCCCAAAACACGGTACAAAGTCTGTGTGGAAGAAGACAGAGAAAACAGGTAGGAATAGACACAGCCCAGAGAATAAAGAGATTACAGTGATACAGCAAATCTTTAGAAATAGTTGGGAAAGCAAGTGTGTGCGCAGCTGAGGGTTCTGGAGGAAGCAAAGAATCCAGCAGATTAGACAACCAAAGCATCAAATGAAATAAGCAGACACTATGGCCAAAGAGTTGAAGCCAGCACAGGGATCTGAACTATCAACTTGCCTTTAAAGACCACCATGGTTAAAATCACACACGAAATTGCATAATAGACAAATGAGACAAACTGAAAGATTAGTCTATGGAAACAGGCTCAGAGAGAAGACTGTCAGGAGTATTTTTTTTTAAATCCTGCTCCTGAACTCCTATATTCAAGGAAAAAATCTTAAATCCCATTTCCTGCCACTACAGACCTAAAAAGGTAACACCGTATTTCATAACGGTTAACATGAAACAGGATTACTGTGCTGACTTGTTCTTAAACAGCAAATACATTCTAAAAACTACATTGGAAAGGAGGTGGGTTTTTCTGCCAGATCCTCTGACAAGAGGCAGAAGGGAGAAAACACATTTTTCTCTAAGACTTCTGGGGATGAACAGAATTAAAAATTCCATTGCCCTCAGTGGAACTGAAGAACTGATGTATTCTTCCAGCTGGACTTTTTTCTTCAGTCATACACTATAGAGACCAACTTTACATGAATAATGGTGCTTCCTACTTTCCTATAGATTAAGTACTTACACTGCTTTCAATGAAAGCAATAGAAATGCTATGTTTATCCTTTAAACATTAAGTTTTTCAAAGAAGCCAGGAAGGCTTATGAAGGAGATCTAATGGCCCATCAGAAGGAATAACTTTTTAATGCCAGCCAGTGACCTGCCTCCTAAGAAAAAGAATTCCACCCCTACCCAAGCAGACATCCCAGGCAGAGCCTTCTGTGACACAGTGGGACCGCCGTCTGGCTGGGACTTGGTCTTGTCAAAGCCTTTTACACAGAGAGCACCTCAGCAGTGAGCGTGTGGCACATCCAGCGGGACTCATAACGTCTTGCCTGTTTTCTCTTGAGGCTCTGAACTGTGACCTCAAAGCAAATGAATCTGAGGAGAAAATACATTAATCAAGCATTCACTCAGCCAGGCTCAGGATTTTTAAACCAGGGATCTGAATCAGCTCTATCACCTCCCACTTCTTTCCCAATACAATTAGTCAGCATCTGCCCAGCAGACAACCGGCTCCCTCTCAGAGGGGGGGACAAGCAGCTGCAACTCCATTGCCCACTGCCTGCTTCCTAAAAGGCTGCAGAAGAGTGAAGAATAGCTTACTGAACCCTGCCTGGAAACGCTCAGCATCTATCCCTTCGCTACACTCAGGGGAATGAGAGGAGCTGAGAACAGCTACCACTTTACAGCCTCTTTGATTCCCTTGCTCAAGCCCAACTGCAGGTTCTGACATGTCCCAGCCACACCTCCTCCCACCTTGGGCCAAGGCCATGCCAACTCCACACACCTGTTGGAGGCTTCCCCACATTTTAAGGGAATCCCTAGAAGGGGATTTGCAGGTGCTCCACTCCCTTCAAAGAGTTCAAGCAACACATCAGCCTAGGAAATTGGACCCATAGTATTTGATGTGGCCCTCTGACCTTTCCCAAGATGTTCTCAGCCCACCAGGCTGGCAGGACTGAACTTTATAGCTAAGCATTTTGAAAGAAGCATGTACTTTTAAAATCCAGTTGATTTTTTGATAGGGAAAATTTACAAAGGTATCACTAGCATATACACAGGAGTTTTGCAATTCTAGGTTACAGGTGATTACAGCAAATAAACAGACGTACAAGCCAGGGTTGGAAGCAGGCATTTACTTTAAGCCCGCATCACCAGGTACTTGAAAAATAAATAAACCCCTCAAGCAGTTCTGTTTTACCTAAGAGCTAACAGTGGCTTCAGCCCCACTCCTCAGGCTGGGTTGTGCAAACTCTTACTCCAGCAGTCACACTGAGTTCAAGCAAAGTGCCTGAGTAAGCATTTGCAGAACCTGACCCCCCTCCAGTCAGTTATCTATACTGCACCTATTTGTGCCCTGCACTGCAAGCTCTTTAGCCAGGGACACAGTCTGGAAGTATATTGTCAGTTGCAATGTGCTTTATCTCCATTTATGGCATTAAACCTAATTTTTGGTGCCAAGTGCAGCATTACCCTTACAATGACATCTATTAGAGACAGATTCCCCTGAAGAGTCTGATCTGACCAACAAACAGTTTGCAATGTTCATTTGTTATTTTACTGCAAACCCAACACGTTCATACTACCTCTCCGCTTCTTTAATTTCAAGCATTTTCTCAAAAAATAGTAAGACAGGCGCTGAATTCTGACAATCCCACACCCTGGCATTGCACTGACTTCACTCAAGATGCTCTCAGTCTTTCTTCCCTGAAGATTTAAAAAGCTGGGAACGGAAAACAAAATTAAAGCAACAAACTTGACTGATTACTCTCCATCAACACGTAAGTTTAGTAGAGGCAGACTCGCTCTCCCCCTGCCAGTGCAAGCATTCCTGATGGGCACCCAGCCCCTCCCCCCTCCCAGTGCACAGGAGAGGGAGGGGTGGGACAGCAGCATGGCACAGCATGGAGCAGTTCTTATGGAAAAAAAAATCTTCAAGTTCTCCTGAAATGCCGCATCCCGCATGCCACAAAGGACAGCTGCTACCTTCTCACTTACAAAAACGTGACCCCAGCCAGTCAATCTACAGAGCTAATGCTGTCAGATACCCTCCCACACACCACTTTTGATGGTCAAAGCCATTGTAATGAAGCAGCTTCCCCTCCACCTCAAACCAGGATGTGCTTTGCTTTTGCTGCAGAAAGGTTTAGGAGGAGAGCTTTGGGGTTTTTTTGTGTGTTTTGGTGAGGGTACAACCCAAGCTGTTTTAGACAAACACAAGAGGTACCGTGAGTCCACGTGTAACCACGGAGGAAACAAGCGCAAATAGGCAAATATTCTGAATAATGGCAGAGTAGATGCACATGGAAACTTGCTTGGACTCACCTGGACTCCTTTCCTCCTTTCTTGTCCAACCAGTTCATGGATGGGGAACATCCCAAGCCTCTGGCATATGGTACTGGATGCTCTGGGTATTAGGCAGAAAACTACTGATAAGGCTTTTGAAGTGGCACAGATGTTGTCCTGAAGCCCAGGTCCAATTTCATATAAACTCTCAAAATTTGCAAGGGAGAGGGAGATTTTGTTTATTATAAGTGAAAAGTGAGAACTGGGATGCTTAATCAGTCATTTGCGTCTATGGGGAGTGGAAGCTGGATGTCTCGCTATGGCCATGGCTTCTCTTCTGTTAGGGACAAACCTTTGTGCAGCTTTCAGAAAGTCATGTAAGCATCTCAAAAAAAGGTTATGTGAAGATGCCAGAGACACAGCTGCTAAGTCACAGATCATGAATTATGAAAGCATTTTGAGATCCTTGGGTGGAAAGTATCTCTTTGCTGGATAAGGCAAATACTTTAATTCCATACTCCAGTCATCACCGTTCTAGCAGGACCCTTCAAATGTATTTTCCTTCTATGACTATCCCCAGTTGTTAGTTACACCTCCATGCAGCTTTTAAATAACAGCGTGATTTCCACTACTACAGCACTATCAAATGTACTAGTTTTCTCTGCATTTGCTTCCACTTACAAGACACTGAACTACTGGTACAGCATTCAGCTTGAAATCCTCTTGCACAATTAACAGGGTGAAATATTAGACAATAGTGGCTACTACTGTGTTCATTAAATGCTAATGGAAATTCAGCCCAACTTGAAACTATCATGCCCTTACACAGGTAGATAAGAGAGGTACAGGCAGACCAAATGATTTTTCCAGAATCAAACAACAAATCGGTGCCAAACAAATTCTCATGTTCAACTCCTTCTTTCAGCCACCAAAATAGCCACCAAAATAGACTGTCAGAATGAAGATAATGGCTTACAGTCCTCTCTGCACACTCAAGTCACTTTTTCCCTCACTGAAGAGCTAAGGAATATCACTATGGCAAATAAACACATCACAAGCAGCAAGCAGAAACTGGGAGACCCAGCACAACTAGGATAAGCCAGCTGACTACACTGCTAAAAAGAGGTCCACAATTTGGGAAATACTCAAGACATTCCTCTCCAGAGGCATCACCCATAATAACAGGCCAACAGTCTCAAACACCTCTGCCTCTTGAATGGATATGCAGAACCGCATACATTACACTGCTTTTCTTGGAGTTCATTTAAGAATGCTGCCAGCTTGTGAACAGCAGAGTCAGTTTTGCTGCCAACACAATTTTTACCTAGAGCAAACGGAAGTGCTTTTCCAAGAATTTCCAAGACTGTTACATCACATGGTATGCTGGCACTGCACCATACAACCCAGGGAGGAAAAGCAAAAAAATGCAAACTGCTGCTCTGCACGTCCCAAAAGGGATTATTTAGAGGCATTTATTTATTCCCAGGAAGACACTGGCACTGCAGAACAGACCCTCAAAAAAACCCCACATGTTCACTGAAGAGGAGTACAGTCTACTTAATATTTTCAATGCTGTAGCAAAAAGGGAGTAATTTTTACAGCTGCCATGTTTCAATTTTCATTACAATTTTGAAAGCCTTGTTTGATAAAGTACAGTGGAGACTAAGAAATGTAGCATTTCTGAAGGAGTGTAGAGCAATCTTCTCTATTCTTTCTTATCCACTGTGGGTTTTGTGTAATACTAAAGTGTTAGTCCTTTGGCAACTTTACCATTTTGCAGCTTTATTAGAATTATGTATATGATGGCAGCATTTACAGGCCTTTGCTAAGGTCAGGGTCCCATTGTGCAAATGTTTAAGTATGATGAGCATTTGCAAGATAAATATATAAGCAAACCAAGGACATTGTATTCTTCATACTTTAAAGATGAAGAAAACTTAAGTTGCTTAACTTCGTTCATGACTGTAGCATGGAAAATTTAACAGTGATAGAAACCAAACCTAGAGTTCCCTAGACCACAAGCTCAGCCAGAAGAATCAAATGTGTGCATACAGTCAACCACTGCACCAATTCATAACAGTAAGTACTTATAACCAAGTTTTCTGGATAAATCTTTTTGAGTCATAAATTACATTGCTTTTAAAACACTCTCAGCCAATCATCAGTCTGCTGACATCCGAAGAATTACAAGACAATTCTCAATCTCATGCCAAAATTCCTCTGATTGAGCATTTTGGTACTACAGTTCTGGCTATGTACACTTCAGAGATGTGCATGCACATTTATTTTTTTAGTGGATTCCCTGCCATATACCACTTTGGTAGATACTTTTCCTGCATAGAAGGACATCCACAATTTTCTTTGAAGACTGGGCATAATCATGTCACTGGTATCACATTATGAAAGAGCATTTGAACTGCCTAGAAAATGAACAAAGAGCCTTTTTCAAGGATTTGAGAAGTCTAATGCAAAAAAGTTCTACATGAGGATCATTGTGAATACTTTGTAAGAGTAAACAGAAACTAAGAATAACAGAGCAGTAGGAGAAACAACATAAAATTAAAGCAGCACAAGTTCAAGTCTCACTATACACTGGCATCATTTCAAACTTTCTTTCAAATAGTCTTGTTCAAAAGCAGTGAGTCTGCAACTGCATGTGTTTGTTGGAGAAATTTTGAGGAAAGTCAATCCCTAAGAAGAGAAAGCCACTACTTTATTGTTTCATCTAGTCCTGGGCAGTTAACTAACATTTCACATCAGAAGCCTCTGTAAAGGGAGAAAAAGGATATTTTTTTCAGTTTTTGTTCAATAACTAGTTCTTTCAGACTGGAGAAAGCAATTGAGATTTGAGGAAGGGCAGAAGGGCAGGAAAGCTTACTTCCCTCCAAAGTAAAACTAGGTATTAGAGACTAGTATCTGCTAGTTCTAACTCATAAAAGAGCAGCATAATTAGAAAATAATCAATTCCCTTTTGCTCAAAGAACATTTCCTTTGCTTTGCATTTAAAATGGAGCTGAATAAGAATCACAGATTAAGTCACACAGGAGGAAGGGACCTCAGGAGGTCATCAGAAAGTATTTTGATAAGAAAATATTTTCTGAGCATTTTTATTTAACACTTCAAAATACTCAGGTTTAATATTTTATTGAATTTAATGCTATATAAGAAGTTGCTTGATACATTTCTTAGAAACAATAACAGTAAATTATTAATTTTGTATCCAATTTGCATATTAAATCATAGCTTGAATATGTTAAACTCTGTCCTCCTGCTTAACAGAAAACAACACCAAATTTACTTTAAATTTATTTTTAGTTGCACATCAACATGTTTTAATACATACAAACCAGTGAGATCTAGTCTTTTCACTGGAGGGTAACTACCACGCAGACAGACACACAAGCTTTAAAATAAGGTTTCTTGTCAGCCAACTTTAATTTTCAGTTTAAATTGGCAATGCCAATTACTCTATTCTGTTCTTTATCAGACAAGAGAAAAGATTTCCAAACTGTCAAACTGGCTGGTGGCATCTTCACAGCAGATGGAAATGCAGTAAGTGGAGTCCTACATGGCAGTGTCTGTATGTGACTCTTGGCAAACTGAATCCGCACACTGAATGGTTCTTTATACGACAGAAACGAGCACACATTTAGGGGAAGGAATCTGCTGTACACCCCTGTCATCTTAAACCAGTGCAGGAATGACTGGGACTAGCCCAGCATGAAGAGCAGAGTAAGGGTGTTTACCATATGAGGCCTCCTCCCCAGTCAGTCGGACATGTTTCTCTTTTCAAACTCATGGCGAAAGACTGATCTGAAGACAATTTTATCTTGCATAGTGTTTGGTTCAGTGGGGGAAGGGAGTGGATAGGGCAGACTGATGTATTATTGAAAGCTTCCCCCTCATCCTTTACCCCAGAGACTGAAGGACAGTGAATGCCTCAGGCCAGCATACTGACATGAAATGCTTCCTACCTCCCATCTAGAACCTGGGTGAGGACAACATGGGCAAGTTTTCCAGACAGTATCTGAAGCTGGGAAGAACAAGAGGGAGTTGTTCCTAGTTCCTGTATAGATCTCTCAGAACCTTTAGCAACAGAAGAAAGAAGTACACCCTGTTTTCAGGGCCATTTTTATTGGGAGGGCAGTCCCTGATGTCAGTTTTGAGCAGGAAACTTGCTGCACTTCTCTAAACTCTTCTTATTGCCAACTGAAGACTAGGACCTTTCCTCTCCCATCTTAGCTGTCAGTCCATGTGTCTTCTGGCTCTTTCTGCAGGAGAAATGAGCAGTTCTGTCTTTTCTACATGAGCAAGGAGCCAGTACTGAAGGAAATTTCTCACAATGGATCCACATCCAAATGCCTGCTTGGGTTTTTCAGTTTAAAAGCTCACTCTTCAGCCCCTTCAAATCAGCACGCATCAGAAAATGTGATATAGTACATATGTAATCCTGGATAAACTAGATTCCCCACCCCGTTCCATTAAGTAAAATCAGTAACTAGAATGCCTGTTTAGGATTTGTGATTACAAGGATCACCCTCCGCCCTGCCCTGGTCAAACAATACAGGCTCCAGGAAAGCATGAGAGCCGTCATTTCAATAATGCAAAACCCTGTTGCTTCCACTCCAGAACAGCTGACTTGAAGTGCATGCTAGGCTGTGCTTATTAACAAAATGAGAAATCTGATATATAGAAAGAAAACACTATGTGAGGATTAATCCTGGATTGCAGTTTGTGGCCAGCACTGGGCTGCCATCCAAACACAGATGAAAAAGAACAAAATTTCTCCCACCTGTCACTTACAGCAGGTACAACTATTGCAGCGTTGTAGTCTGCTCCTTACAGCTATTGTAACAAGCCATTTTATATCAGCTTAAAATTCCGGATTGACCTCACTGTTTCATTTCTTCCTTGTTTTGTGGGAGCCAGCACTGGAGGGTGAATTTTCTTTCCAGGAATTACAAACAAGAAGCATGAGTAACTTACAAGTTTGGACAGCTAGCTTGTAATACACGTACACTTCAAGGAAAGAAACCGAGCTTAAAATTGGCTTCCTGTTTGAACCAGGAGATGCTAACTGAACAAGAAAATACAACTCTCAGGAACACTCTTATTTTTTTTACACTGTTTCTGCTGCTTTTGAGAGAAGTAAGCACAGTGTCCCCACTGATTAAAAAAGACCTAAACAAACCAATGCGGTTGCTTTGCCAATGAGCCAATGCACAGCAGAGTGAAATCTCAATTGCAATGCATTGTCCTTGCTCCGGATACTACAGCAAGATAAAAACCAATTTAAGCAGACCTAGTAGTTTAATCACTAGTGCTCAGTCCACACCAAACCAAAGAAGTGATCTTTAGTTTTGAAAAGATATTCTCCCGCTTATGGTTGGGTCAACACTCTGTTTTTGCAATCCCACAGCTGAGCCCTGTTAATTTTTCTCCAAGCACAGCAGGGTAGGCAGGTCTGCTGATGCCAAAATGGTCCCCCCTTCCCGTTGAGCTTCGCCTGTCACAATACAGCCACTATAATGGCTATGTCACAAATGTGATTCTGCTTTCTCCCACTCCAAGGCCACATTTGCTGCTGCATGGAGATGCTGCTTTCCAGCAACGTTCTTCACTGCATGTTGTCAGAAACTGCGGTTTTGTTCATACACTTTATCTGCCAGATTTGATTAGGGGATGGGAAACTTGGGTTTGGGTAGAGAAAACGTGACAACCTCGTCTTAGCGATACCTCTACCTCTCAAGCTATGGTATGTTCATCAGACTGGATGAGAGGGGTTAAACACTGCAGTCAGCACAAACATTTGCCTTCTGATATATTTTTTCAAACATTATCCTATGTCCCTACACCTAACATCAAAGGAGGCAGCAGGAGCTCAGAGAATAGCCACATACTATTTTCTGTACAAGGTCAAAGGAATGCACAACATACAGTTTATGTTTGACAGTTCTTAATTACTATGGGCTCTAAAGATGCTCGAAAACAAGAACTCCCATTGAAAGACCTTCTGTTCACAACTTCAAATGTCATGCTGTGACCACCAATTTTGGGCTGTGGTGGCTTTTTTAGACAGTTTCAATGCATTACACAGACAAACTGCTTAGCACTAGGTTGTCTTCTAGCTGTTTTAAACAACTAATCAAAATAAATGGAAACGTGTACCCTCCTGGAATAAGGCCTCTCACCTTCTCTTTCTCTCCTCTCTCCCCCCCCCTTGTCACACATTGGCTTCTGCCAAACAATTCACCACTGACACCACAGCGTATCACGTGATACCAAGTGCTTCAAGCATCTTGCAATACTTATTACTATCTACACATCCATAAGTCATTTTGCCCAGCAACGTATGTGAATACTAACATGAGCTATTTCTTTATGCATTGAGGGTTTAGAGCTCTCTCAGATCCTCAGAAGAAGCTTTTTCCCCAAATAGTGAAAAATCATCCCTTTCCTTTATGTGCATTGTCTGCATTTCACGTAGATTAGGAAGCATGACATAAGAAGAATCTGCTATATTCTCAGGTTCTCCCGTTCCTCCTGCTTACACCCCTGCAGCCACACAAGTCTGCTGTGATTAAGCCATGGATTTTAGACGCAAAAGAACAAGGCACTTAGGGGGGGGTTTCCTTACCCATGTTAGAATGGAAAGTAACAAATGTAAGGGGCTGCTTATTCTTAATGCTGATCTCCTCCGGAGCTAAAATGACATGTCAGTAGCAGGTGGCAAGTTTGAAGACACCCCCCTCCCGTCCTTTTTTTTTTTTTTTTAATAAATATAACAAAGGGCACGCAGATTTGACCTAATGGGTCAACCATCAAAAGTTAAACTGATTTAAATAATTAGACCTAGAATGTCAGGCACCACTGCAAATAATTGCTCCTAATGCTTTTAGGATTAGATTGCTAATGAAAAGGTGCAAAAAGGAGGCCACTTGCAGTTGTGGAAATAAGTCAATTTTCTTTCCATATGTCATTTTCTCCACGTAGATTTGATGGGAAATCCTAAGGAGTCATTTAGAGCTTTCTCTTCAGAGCTGCTGTAGTATATACAATAGTTCTGAGTCACAAAAAATAATAATGTCATCTTGAAATACTAGTTGTTTATACACTGTATTTATCAAGCACAATGATCATCTGCTCATAGTGCCGACGTTTTCCAATGAAAGTGACTATTGCATATTGTTTTCCCCTTTAATTTGTGGAAAACACATGGGAACAGTCCAAATACAAACAGCATTCCGCTCTAAATTTAAACCAGTTTTGGTCAAAGGACAGTTTATAAGCAGAATGTCATTTTGATGCCCTTCTTAACTGGTTTCTGGCTGCTCTCTCAGATTTATTCTAACAGCTCGGTAACGTCCCGGGTGATCTCGGTTA